>NC_056743.1:41440034-41470034 GCF_019279795.1 Protopterus annectens | reverse complement strand
GCTTGTCTGTGATAAATCCTTGTGCAGAATCTTTTTAGTTGGTAGTTGTGAGGGGAGGTAAATAGATCTATGTCCGGGCGTCCCCATTTCCTTGTTATCATGCTGCCACTCATGGGGATCCATGAGGTTTCTACTTAGTTCGTCTGCCAGAGTATTTTTCCTTCCTGGCAGGAATTGTGCCTGCAGATATACTTGGTGAGTCAATGCTGTGTCCCACAAAGTCATGGCTAGTCTGCAAAGGGGGTAAGAATGCATGCCCCCCTGCTTGTTTATATACCACATGACCGTGGTGTTGTCTGTCTTTATCAGTAGTTGTCCTGGATGAAGTAGGTCCTTGAAGGCTGTCGGGACATTTTGAACAGCTAGCATCTCTTTTTGATTGATATGTAGATGCATTTGGTTTGAGGCCCATGTGCCCTGAATGCATCTTCCTGACATGTGGGCCCCCCCAGGTATAATCTGATGCATCCGTTGTTAGTGTCTGCCTGGCTTGGGGGTAATGTGAATGGCTGTCCCTTGTTTTGGTGACAAGCCTTTGCCCACCAACGAAACTCCTGTTGCAGGCAGGGAATGAGAGTAATCATAGTTTCCAGGCTGTGGCAACGTTGAGTCCAAACACTTTTTGGGTACCATTGTAGTTTCCTCATATGCAGTCTTGCATATGGAATTAGTAGGATGCAGGATGCCATAAAGCTCAAAGCTTGCAGAATTTTTCTTGCAGATAACTGGGCCTTTGTTGCCAACATTTTGAAATAGGTAGTCAGTTGCCTTTGTTTGTCTGGCGTGAGATAAGCCATCTGGGCAGTTATATTTAAGGTTGCACCCAGGAATATTATCTCTTGAGAGGGTACAAGTTTTGATTTCTTTTCGTTGACTGTGTACCCTAGACATGTTAGAAGACTTTTACAAACGCCAGATGCTGAAGAACAATGTCCTTGTTCTCTGCTTGAATTAAACAGTCGTCCAAGTAAGGATATATTTGTATTCCTCTTTGTCTGCAAAATGAAATTACTGCTGCCAGGCACTTTGTAAAGACCCTGGGTGCAGTAGATAAGCCAAAGAGCAGTGCAGAGAATTGGTAATGCACTGAGCCAGCCTTGAATCTGAGGTATCTTCTGCATATTTGTCTGATTGGGACATGCAGCTATGCCTCTTTTAGGTCTAAAGTCACAAGCCAAGTGTTCTTGCCCAACATGGGCAGAAGCTGCTGCAAAATCAACATCTTGAATTTTGGTATATCCAGGAATGTGTTCAGAATAGACAGGTCCAGTATCGGCCTCCAGGCCTTGTCCTTTCTGGGTACCAAGAACAGTCTTGAGTAAAATTCTTGTCCCTGCTCTTGCTCTGGTACTTGTTGAATTGCCCCCATGTCCATGAGGGATGAGACTTCTTTTTGTGCCTCTGCCCATTGATTTTTTGTCAGATCTGGCCAGCCGTTTGCCTTTGGCAGGGTATGGAAATGAAACTTGTGGCCTTGTGACACGATATTTAGAACCCACTTGTCCTGGGCTATGATGTGCCAATTTTGAGAAAAAAGTGATAATTTTCCCCCTAAGGGTGCTGCCAGAAGATAAGTGCTTGGTGCAGGCAGGGGAAAGTCATTGGGACTGTTTCCTGTATGGTTGAGATTTGTCTTCTCCAACTTTGGAGGTAGAGGAATCCAACTTTGGAGGTAGAGGAACCCCATTGCTTTGACCTGTTATGACCCTTGTGCCTGGGATCTGCCTCTAGGGCATCTGGGTCTATCCCTTTGAGGTCTGTCTGACACAGGAAAGGACCAATTCATTGTTGGCCAGTATCTACTAAACCTAGGTGTCTGTACTTGTAAAAAATCTTTTGACAGTTTGCATAGTTTAGCTTTGTCCTCCATTTTCTTTAACACCTCTTCTGCCTTAACACCAAATAAAGTATCATGCTGTAAAGGTGCATCTAATAATTTAACTTTGACATGATCAGGCAGATTTTGTTCCTTTAACAAAGCATGCCTCCTAATTACAGGACCCGTAACTGCGGCCCTGCAGGAGGCCTCCAAAGAATCAAAATCACATTGCAAAGTATGCCTTCCAACTTGTTCAGCTGCATGCAATAAATCCTGCATTTCCTTGTTTTCTGCACATTCAGAGTTTAATAACATTTTCTGTTTAAGCAATGCCATGACATGTTGCGGATATGTGAGCATATGAAACTGACAGTTTAAGGTCCTTATAGCCAAGGTAGCAGATGTGTATACCCTTTTCCCACCTATCCAGTGCCCTAGAATCTCTGTCAGAGGGGGTAGGGTTTTTAGCAGTGGAAGCCTTAACTCCCTCGGGACCGTGTGAAATAGTTTCTGGGTCTGCAGCAGGGTTTTTAAAAAGGAATTTTTGAGAGTCAGGAACCCTGTAATATCTGTCAGGCTTAACAGGAGCTGGAGGTAAGGAATCAGGGGTAAGACTAGACTCCGAAAACACATCTACAATGTCTAACACACATGGAATGGCTAGTGGCCAGTGTTGAGGTTGTAAAAGGAAATCCCTGAGCCTCTTTTTAGATTCTGAAAAATCTTGGCTCTCCCAGTGGAAATGCTCCCTCATGGTATGCAAGGTTTCCCCAATGGTATGCAAGGTTTCCCCGAAAGAATAGTCCTCTGGAGGAGAAGCTGAAGGTATAGTTTCTTCAGCATCAGAATCCAGATGGGGGGGGGGGGGGGAGACATCAGAAGAAATGGAAACCTGATCTGAAGATTCATAGTCAGTCTCTTGCCTAGGCCTCTTATCAGGAGGGGGATGGGAACCCCTGGGAAATCAAGTCTTCGGCCATTTTGAGCATCTATTTTTGGGCATAGAGGCCTGACCACGTGGCTCTTGAGTTTGTTTCTTTGCTTTAGAAGGTGCTTTAGTCTTTGCCTTTGAAGCTGAAGTCGGTTTAATGTAAAGATGTTTAGGTCTGAATACATCCTCAGAAGCCGGTGCCTGCTCAGCGGCTCCGGACCCATCTGAAGGAAGAGTATCCGAGGCTCCAATACCTCGAGTTTCCAGTGGCATGGCCGACTCCACATGGGAGTCGGTAGCGGCCTGTGACTCTAACGTAGCGGGAGACAGGGACTGCAAAAGCACCTCACTGAGAACCGGCAACTGGCTTAGGAGAAGCTTTGTCGTCTGTTTTGGGCCTTGGTTGTTTATCTCTCTTCTTTTATTTGCATTTTTTGTGAACTCCGGTAGTTAGATGGCTATCCGACGACATTTCTGGATAATTAAACCGGCGTCCAAAATAGTTTAAAGCAAAATCATACCGAAGCTTAATAGTGCGTTGGTTAAATCTGGCACAAAACAGAGTACCAGAAACGTTGTGATCAGGGCCTAGGCAAGAAATACAGTAAGAATGAAAATCCTTATGAGGTATTTGCTTTCCACAAGAAATAAAATTATTTACTTTTTCAGACATCGGTCTGGAGCAAGAAAAAAAAAGTTTCCCCAATGGGGTTCTTAGCTTTATTGAAGACTTCGGATCTGAAACTCGAACACGAAAATTTCAGGAGTCGGCTGACCAGCACTTACGAACTGCTTCTGCTTCGGGCACCACGCGGCAAGAAAGACTAAAGAAAAAGGCGTCGGCCGCATCTTTTATACCCCTGACGACCTGACGTTAGGGAAGGGGCGACAGCAGCCGACGCAGGACCCAGGACTTTGGAATTCAGTCCGACTGAGGGAAACCTGCCAGTAGGATTACCCAAATGTAATGACTGCAACAGTGAAACATGAAGAACATCTGCTTATATGTAATTTTTAAAGCGTACACATACCAGACTGTCGAACTAGCCTGCCTCAGAAACAGCATCCACAGTCCAAACAGAACACACACAAGGATGCAGCTGGCATGCCAACCGTGATACCCCTGCACAACTTCACCATTTAAAAGTTTCAGGTCACTCAACTCCACCCCAGAAAGCATAATTAGTAACCATTCAAACTGAAACAAAATTGTGCACGTAAGGCTCATTCACTACAAATAAATCCCCGGAAAAAGGTCAAAGCTCAGTTACTGCTCCCAGATGCATCTGAAGGGGTCAGTGAACACTGCAGCTGACAACTACTGGACGTTAGTGACCTGAAAACACCTTGAAATCTGCAAGCTCTAATAATACTGCAACACATATTACAGTAGATGCTCTGTATTACTGCAGGCTTAATACTGTATTTGTACTCCTTAACTTTACTGGACGCTACTATTGTGTCCTCGCTTTTCCTGGGCTAAGCCTGAAAATAATCAACCTGGATCAGTGCTCTGCTCTGGTCAGCAAATGGTAAATAAACTCCCTACTAGCATCAGAGTCGAGAAATGGTACCAAAAGTGAAACTGCTAACATATCTTACTTAACAGCACCAAACATTATGTATTAGAAGCATAAAACACTTACCACTATATACCAATACATAAGTAAAACAGGCATGGTGTGTTTTATTGGATAACATCCCCCAGTACCAGGAGCATGCTCTTTATCAGACAGCAAACCATATGACAGGGTGCGGTTTATTATCGGATAACATCCCCCAGTACCACAAGCACGCTCTTTATCAGACAGTAAGCCACATGACAGGGCGCGGTTTATTATCGGATAACATCCCCCAGTACCACAAGCACGCTCTTTATCAGACAGTAAGCCACATGACAGGGTGCATTTTATTATTTTTATTTATTTATTTAAATTTGTTGACCGGGAGTGTCCGACTGGACGCAGGTCCATTTTCAGCGGAGGCCCGGGGAGAAAAGCTCCACAGTAAAATAAACAGACAGTAGTTACATTGAATTACACAGCGATTAACAATTTAACATAGCAATTACTTACAACATGTTTACAGATGAAGAACATAGTACACATCAGTAGACAACTAGAATCTTTATCTGTGAAGTACATAACAGACATTAACAAATGTTACAATGAGAAGTTCCTGCTGTATAATAAGTACTAGGCTTATGAGCATCTAAGCTTGCTATAATCAAGGTAGTTAGTGGAGTGGAAAGAAAGGTAGTGGTTGGATGGGGTGGATGACATTAAGAGTGCGAGTTGCAAGGGCATAGCCAGCATGTTTTTAGGTGCGCTTTTAGTAAAGTTTTGAAGTGGGTGCATGATGGTACGGAGGTAATTGTGGGTGGGAGGGAGTTCCATAATTTGGCTATGGTGCAAGAGAATAGTGCTTCACCAGCAGAGTTATTGGCTTTAGTGATCTGCAAGTGATTTGTGTTGCTGGATCTTAGTGGTCTGGTGGTGCGATAGGGTTGGAGTAGATTCTGGAGGGATGGGACATTTAGTGGATGGTTTACTAGTTTGTGGGAGAGTGAGAGTTGATACCATTGAAGGAGGTGAGGGAGTTCAAGCCAGCCCAGTTCGCAAGTGAGAGAGAGTGGTGACTACGGTAGGATGCCCCTGTGGCGAATTTGGCAATTTTGTTATAGCAGGTCTCTAGCTTGTTTAGCTCACATTGCCTTAGGTTGGGATATATTGGAGAGGCATAAAGTAGGGTGGAGATAAGGTGGGAATTTGCTATTGAAATCTTTGCTGCTTTGGTGAGAAGTTGCTTATTTCTGTATAACGCTCCTAGTTTTTTGTGGACTTTTTGTATAGTCATGGATATGTGAATGTCAAATTTTAGTTTATTGTCTATTTCCACTCCTAGCAATTTGGTGTGTTCAGTTGGGTATATAGTGGTGTTGTCTTTTGCCGTGATGTTAAAGTGAGAGTTGTTTTGAGTATGTTTGGTGGGTTGGAAGAGGAGTAGTTTAGTTTTGTTTGGGTCGAGTATTAACTGGGCATCGGATAACCATGTTTCAATAGAGGAAAAGGCTTCCTGTGTGACTTTTTGCAGTTTTGGTAGGGACTGGTCTGAGCAGATAATGGTCTAGTCATCTGTGTATTGTATGAGTGTGCCATGTTTGGTGGCAGAGGCTAGATTATTGGTATAAACAGAGAAGAGTAGGGGTCCAAGGATGGATCCTTGGGAAACCCCTATGGAGACAGGTAGTTGGGGAGATATGTCATTCTGCCATACAACGGATTGTTGGCGGTCAGACAGGTAACTCTGAAACCAGTTGGTGACCGATTGTGAGAAGGATAGGTTATTGAGGATAGAGATAAGTTGTTTGTGTGGGACCATGTCAAATGCTTTAGATAGGTCTAGGAAAGTAGCAGAGGAGAGATAGCCATTGTTTTTATGCTGAAGGATAGTGTTAGTAAAGGAGAGTAAGGCAGTGGTGGTGCTATGGTTTGGTCGGAAACCATGCTGAGTACTGGAAAGGAGGTTGTTAAAGGAGGTAGTCTGAGACCTGAGAGTGTATGCATCTCTCTAGTATTTTGGAGAGTGGAGAGAGAATAGCTATGAGGCGGTAATTGGTTAGTTCTGCGGAAGGTCCGCCTTTGTGGAGGGGAATTATATGTGATACTTTCCACAGTGTGGGAACGTAACTTTCTGACAGAGATCGGTTAATCAAGATGGATACTGGGTAGGCCAGGGCATCAGCTGCGATTTTGTAGGTATTCACTTGGGAGGTTGTCTGCTGCTAATTTGGTGGGTTTAAGTTTAGTTAAGAGTTTTTTTTATGTTGGAGGTAGGTACAGGAGAAAAAGAGAAGGCAGTGGGGAGATTACTAGTTGGAGGTGTGGGTTGGACGGGAGGGGGGTTGTGTTGTTTAGTTAGTGATAGTATGGTTTGGGTGAAGTGTGTGTTGAATGAGGTAGCAATATTTTCTGAGGAGTGAGGGATGTTAGGAGGAGGGGTACTGACTTTACCTGGGTGGAGGATGGAGTTTATAGAGGACCAGAATTGTTTGGGGCTGTGTTGTGAGGAGTCTAGGGCAGACTGGTAGTATTGGAATTTGTCCTGTTTTATTAGCTTTTTGAATCTATTGCATAGTTCTAGGAATTTCTGTCTAGCTGTGGGGGTTTTGGTTTTGCGACAGTGCTCCCAGGCTTTATCCCTGTTTTTCATTTCTGACTTAGTGGATTTCTGTAGTCATGGGGAGGGTTGTGCTTTGGTTCTGGAAAATCTTATGGGGGCATGGTAATTAAGGATGTTCAGGAAGGTAGTATTAAAAAAATTCAACTGCGTCATCAAGACTGAGATACTTTAGAGGATGCCAGTTGCATTCTTTGAGGGATGAGATGAATGTGAGTGGGTTGAAGTTTAGTTTTTTATGTATTTGACGGTAGATGATAGGTTTAGCTTGGTATAGGTATTTTTTGAGTAGGAATGTTGGGGAGTGATCACTGAGGCTATCTGATAAGCAATAATAACATCCCCCAGTACCATGAGCATGCTCTTTATCAGACAGTAAGCCACATGACAGGGTGCGTTTTATTATCGGGTAACATCCCCCAGTACCACAAGCATGCTCATCAGACAGTAAGCCACATGACAGGGTGCATTTTATTATCTGATAACATCCCCCAGTACCACGAGCATGCTCTTTAATAACCACACCTTAGAGCATGTTAATCTATTAATCTGGATTTTGTATTTAACTGTAGGCTTTGATTTGTTTTTTTGGTCAAGCAGATTTGGTGTTTTCATTAACTTGTATAATGAAGAAAATTAAGAGTGGTGTACGTTACCCTTCCGTCTGATGTCCGAATGCCTCTCTTATGGAACGATGGCAGGTACATGAAATAGGACGTACAGCTTATAACGGAGGACTGCGTCTTTAAACGAAAAGGGCAGACATTTTGTGCGATTCAAACTGATTCCACCGTATAACTCACAGGGAAATCACAACATTTACATATTAAACAAAACGGATACAAACTTTCATGTTAAACAGTTTCTCAATTATTTGATAACCACACGATCTAAACATGCTCCAAGTTAAACGATTAACTCTGCAACCTTCTAGCTCTTAAATGAACTTTTTAAAGTGCAGATTTCAGTCAAATCTGAACAACAACCTGCACTCACGCTCGTTACTCTCTTACTGTTTTCTTCTTCTTTCTAAAAAAGTCGGACGTGGCACTGCAGTACCAAAGCGGGTATGTGAGAAAGCACTTTTAGAGTAAGTTTTGTAAGTAATTTTGTTTTATATTAGACACTCATCAAAAATATCTGCACAAATACATTGTGTAACCAAGAGGATAGGTATTCATCCTAGATTCTACTCCTCATTATGCAAAGTATCAGAAGTGAAGAAACTTCTGGAAAACAAAGCAACACTGTTCACACTTGTGCAGCAATTTCCCCTAGCCTTTAAAAGACAAGATACATCATCAACTGGGAAAAAAGTCACAATGTTGATTAAAATGGTACAGGATTCACATATGCCAACTAGCAGAAAATATTCCAAGATTTATCTTCCCTTATAAAAAAGTGGAACAGCACAAGATTAAAAATTACACACCTGTACCTACGGTCACCTACCAACTAAGGTTGTGGAACGAATCAGACACGGACATCCTTCAAAAAGGTCTTACTGAGACAGACACCTGCTGTCAAAGTCATGGCCTCAAGCTAAATGCCAAAAAATACATAGTCATCCCGTTTGGGAAAAACAAAACGCCCACGAATTACCACATAGGTGGCAGCCCCCTTAATACAGAAGGGGAAATACGAGATCTGGGGACCCAGGTAGATAGTAATCTCTCCTGTGACAATCGTATTGCCAAGGTAGTTAGGGAATCCTTCTATGTGGCCCATCTAATTACTAAGGGGTTCGCATCTAGAAATAAAGAGGTTATAGTGCCCCTCTACTAGTCATCAGACCCATCATAGAGTACAATGCCCCATTTGGGATGTACCTCACAAGACACTTCCACAGCTGGAAAGACCACAAAAGCACCTCACCAAGAGGATTACTGGCCTCAAACATATTTCCTATGCAGCCCGACTGGAAAATCTCCAGCTGCACTCAGTGGCATATCGCTTACTCAGAGGTGATCTCTGCCCGACTTACAAAGCCATGTCCAACTCAGAATTGATGGACATGCTCCATATAAAGAAATCCAAAGTCACTGTAAACCACACGCTCTAGTGAGCTAAACCTCTCCACAACAATAAATAGAATATGCTGGAGGGATAGATTCCTGTCACAGAGACTGCCCATGCTTAGGAACAAAATTCCTAACTACATTAGGCAGAGCCACTCACTAACACTCTTCAAGAGAAGCCTTGACAAGTGGATGGGTAACAGAAAATACACCCCTGGGATCACTTCATTGGCTCTGCTTGACAGAGGCTCAGTTAATTAATCAATGGGGCGGCGAAAGCAGACACACTCTGGCTAGGCTTGAAAATGCCCTCGGGCAGATAGCCTATATGAATCAGCCACTTCTAGCTCATCAGCTACTTGACCAGTGCCAACGCTGTGCAATAACCAGCTACCCAACCAGTGCGAACGCTGTGTAATAACAAGCTACCTAACCAGTGCTAATGCTGTGCAATAACCAGCTACCCAAATAGTGCTAATGCCGTGCAATAACCAGTGCTAATGCTGTGCAATAACCAGCTACCCAACCAGTGCGAACGCTGTGTAATAACAAGCTACCAAACCAGTGCTAATGCCGTGCAATAACCAGTGCTAATGCTGTGCAATAACCAGCTACCCAACCAGTGCTAATGTCATGCAATAACCAGTGCTAATGCTGTGCAATAACCAGCTACCAAACCAGTGCGAATGCTGTGTAATAACAAGCTACCCAACCAGTGCTAACGCCGTGCAATAACCAGTGCTAATGCTGTGCAATAACCAGCTACCCAACCAGTGCTAACGCCCTGCAATAACCAGTGCTAACGCCGTGCAAAAAAACAGCTACCTAACCAGTGCTAACGTCGTGCAATAACCAGCTACCCAACCAGTGCTAACACCGTGCAATAACCAGTGCTAATGCTGTGCAATAACCAGCTACCCAACCAGTGGTAACGCCGTGCAATAACCAGTGCTAATGCCGTGCAATAACCAGCTACCCAACCAGTGCTAACGCCCTACAATAACCAGTGCTAATGCCGTGCAAAAAACAGCTACCTAACCAGTGCTAACGCCGTGCAATAACCAGCTACCTAACCAGTGTTAACGCCATGCAATAACCAGTGCTAATGCTGTGCAAATAACCAGCTATCCAACCAGTGCTAATGCCGTGCAAAAAACAGCTACCTAACCAGTATTAACGCTGTGCAATAACTATCTACTTAACCAATATTAATGCTGTGCAGTAACTAGCTACCTAACCAGTACTAATGCTGTGCAATAACCAGCTACCTAACCAGTGCTAACGCTGTGCAATAACCAGCACCAACACTGTGCAATAACCCCCAGTAACAATTCTAGCTGGGCTACAGCACACAACTGCTGCATTAAACTAATCCATTATAGATAATTCATGTGTGGCAAAAACCTTGACACTGCGGCTTGTTTCTAGACTTTCCCCAGGTCTTCCATGTTGCCGATCGCCCTATTCCTTTCTGGCAGCCGATCAGTTACAGCACAGGTCAAAAGCTGTACTGCAGAAACAACTGAACAGATACTTACCAAGACACAAGTTATAAATTAAACTGGGGGTGCACAAAGAACCAATTCTACAACTGTTTCTATTCTGGCTGCTTCTGAATGTCCAAGAATGTAAAGTCCTCAGACGTGCATGTCTGAATGAAGTAATACAAACCAACTCCGACACTGTGGTATCTTGGTGCAGAGTTTCCTATTTCAAGGTATAACAATCTTGCAGTTAAGATACAGGGATACAAAGGTGCAGACCCCCTCCAAGAATGCTTGAAAACAATGAGTTTCACAACTTGCTGTTACTCCGCTGGAATTGCATTTCATTTTTCAAAGCGTCAGAATTTGCACAACTGACAGGGAGGATTTCTACTCTGTGTACTTAGAAACAGGTTGCGCAGTGATGCCCAGTTCTCACTGGTTAGCAATGGTTCAAGAAGTTGAAGAAATTCTGCAAACAGGCTGACATGCAGCAACTCCTTTATGAAGAGAGTAACTGTCAGTGGAGTGGAAGACATTCAAGTGAGCATCTTAATGTTCTGCAACGCATGTGCTGATGGCAAATCTGGTCTAACAGACATGCTTTACGGCTAGAAATACCAGTGCACCACTATAGGTACTAACCTGAGCTTCCGGGACCACGGAAACACACCAAAGAAACCAGCAGCACAACTGCTACTGGCAGTAGGCAAACACTAGTGGAATCCTTCTTACTGCTTCAAGTTTTCTAGGTCATGGTCAGCATTAAAATATAAAAATGTAGTAGGACAAAGTATCACTTCCAAGAAATGAAGGGAAAAGAGGAAGTACACAAAATACCACAGGAAACCCAATTAAAAGAAAAATCTGTTACTATTTTGTGAACAAACTAAGAAATACAGCTGTCTGTGCAACACAGAGAGACCACCACTCAGCTGACCTGGGTCTGGGTAGCAGCCTAGATATTGAAAGAGACTGCTTTTTTTTTGGAGGGGGGTGATACAGGTACTGAATGCTCTTCTCCCTCAAGTGAAGGATGAAGGCGAATCCAATATTAAACGTAAGCGTCAGTAACAGAAAATGTAACAGATTGCACAACACCTTCCAAGATTACTGAGTAAGCCTGCTGGCCAATATCTCATTTCAAAATACCAACCAAGTTTGAGACACTATATATGTATACATATAAGTCAGTCTCACCTTTGACAATTAAATTTATGACCAGTTCAAAAAAGTTTATTTTTTTAAATGTACTATAAATTATGAAACTGATCAATTAAATATCTCATCATGAAATGTATTATCAGCATCTACTAGCAACATGGTATGTCCTTGAATGCTCTGCACTAACTAAAGGTTTTCTGAATAACTTAAATTCCTTACATAATAAAACACTTCCTTTTTAACAGTCAGACATAACCCTCAAGCTGGAGACACTGAAAACAGGAACAGCCCTTGAAAGTATGCACACCCAGCTAAAAATGTGGACATCTAATTAGCATAAATATGTTTAAAACAGAGCGACAACCATGACAGAAAATACAAGCGCAAAGTGTCGCATCTGTAGACTAACTGTATTGACAAATTCTACCACACCTCATTTACATTTCCCTGTAAATATGTGCATCCTCTTTCTTTAAATTATTGGTATTATAGTATGTTGGAAATGTAGTTTTCTCTGTACTAGGCAGTTTCAAAAATTGGGGGGAGGGGGTCAGAAAATTGTGTAAAGGAGTAAACCAGGCCTCCAAACAGGAACCTTCCTACAAAATAAGGAACCCTTAAGTGGTCTGCAGTACATCCAAAAAAATCCAACTGCATCAAACTCCACAAAGCACAGTTTTTTTTATATCAGCACACCATTTAAAAAACCTCCACTCATTGCCTCTTTCTTACCGTTCCATCAAAAACACTGGACTCCACGTGTCAATGCAGCATGGAACAATGAATTTTAGCTGCTAATTTTAAGTCAAAACATTTTTTGCTATACTTTTATCACTTCCTGTCAAAAACATGAACTTAAAGCTTTTTCAAAATTCTCAGAGAGGAACAGGATGTCACCAACTTAGCACAACACACACAGTGGAACAAAACCAAAAAAAGCAGAACACACACACACACACACACTCGAAACAAATGATGCATGACACACACACACACACACACACACACACACACACACACACACACACACACACACCAGAATAAAACCAGTGAGCCACGACACACGTACAGCGGAACAAAACCAACAAAGCATGACACACACACACCAGAACACGGCCAATTAACACAGAAGAACACCACCAAATAAGCAGGATACATACAAACAGTGGAACAAAACCAAAGAAACACCACACACACAGGAACAAAACCAAAGCAGACTGACACACACAGGAACAAAACCAATGAAAATCAATGAAGCATAACACACATACTCACAGTAGAACAACATCAAGGTAGGAAGAAACACACACACACACACACACACACACACACACACACACACACACACACACACACACACCAGAACAAAGCCAATGAAGCAAGACACACATACTCACACAGTAGAACAACATCAAGGTAGGAAGAAACACACACACACACACACACACACACACACCAGAACAAAACCAATGAAGCAAAGACACACATACTCACAGTAGAACAACATCAAGGTAGGAAGAGACACACACACCAGAACAAAGCCAATGAAGCAAGACACACATACTCACACAGTAGAACAACATCAAGGTAGGTAGGAAGAAACACACACACACACACACACACACACACACACACACACACACACACACACACACACACACACCAGAACAAAGCCAATGAAGCAAGACACACATACTCACAGTAGAACAACATCAAGGTAGGAAGAAACACACACACACACACACACACACACACACACACACACACACACACACACACACACACACACACCAGAACAAAGCCAATGAAGCAAAGACACACATACTCACAGTAGAACAACATCAAGGTAGGAAGAAACACACACACCAGAACGAAGCCAATGAAGCAAGACACACATATTCACAGTAGAACAACATCAAGGTAGGAAGAAACACACACACACCAGAACAAAGCCAGTGAAGCATAACACACACACTCACAGTAGAACATCAAGGTAGGAAGAAACACACACACCAGAACAAAGCCAATGAAGCAAGACACACATACTCACAGTAGAACAATATCAAGGTAGGAAGAAACACACACACCAGAACAAAGCCAATGAAGCAAGACACATATGCACAAACACAGTGGAACAAAACCAAAGAAGCACTACACAAACGCACACACAACGGTTGGATACCAAAGAAGCACAATACACAGAGCAGAACAAAGCCAACGAAACGCAGAGGAACTAAACCAAATAAGCATGATATACACGCACACACAAAAGTAGAACAAAACCAGTGAACCATCTCTCGCGCGCGTGCACACACGCAGACACAAAACCTATGAAGCAACACACATACATACACAGAGGAACAAAACCGAAACCCAGCGCAATAAAACCAAAGTATGACACACAGTGGAACAAAACCAATGAAGTACGACACACACACACACATATAGCGGAACAAAACCAACAAAGCACAAAACATGCAGAGGGACAAAACCAACAAAGCAAGACACACACACACAAGAATAAAACTATGCTATTTTGGCAAAAAAATTGCTTTTCAGAGAGGCGAACAACACTCTCTCCCCCCAGCAGTAAACCTGTCCAACTAGAACACCCCAGGTAAGTAACCTGTCAGACAGCAGGTGCAGACTACCAACCTACTTTCTGGGGTGCACCTAAACATAAGTATGTATATCTGTCATATAAAAGCACAACACCAATATTAAAAATTCTTCAAAAAAGTTAAATGTTAATGTGTTAGTTTCTACTTAAATATTAAGATAAAGGTCACAGTGGTGCGGCGGCTAGTGTTGTCGCCTCACAGTAAAAGGTTCCCTGCTTCAATTCTTAGCTGGGGTACTTTCTGTGCAGAGTCTGCATTTTCTCCCTTTGTGTGGGTTTCCAGTGGCTGCTCCAGTTTCCTCCTACATGTCAAAGACATGTAGGAGGTGGACTGGATACCCTAAATTGACCACAGGTGTGATTGTGCATGCGAGTGTGTGGTGTGGAAGAACTACCATGGGAGAGCTAGCTACCCAGCAGTGTAAACCTTGGCTGTAGATGAATGCCACCGTTAAAGTGATATCCTGAGCGCATAAGCAAAAATGAGAAAAAAAAGGGTTGTGGATGGAGAGATTATGCAAGACGCCAGGAGCCTGGCCGCACAGTAACAATACCCCCCTCTACCATAAAAGTTTTGCATCAGTTTGAAGTTGGTCTGTCCCACTCCTGCCACCTTAATTACCCTTCTGAGATGCTAACTCATAAAACACAAACAAACAAAACACTCATCTCTACTGTTCTTTCCCCTCTCCAACACACTTAATACAAAAAGCAGAAGCCCATATCTTCTAACAGCAGGGTTTTTGCTATTCGTATGAAGTCAGTGGTCTTACAACTGTGCTGCAACACTTACCGAGTCACACTTGATGACTTGTGATAAGAACTCTGTTAGTTTCGGAGAAGAAAGCGTGCTACTGCCGTCTCCGAGGTGAAGGCCCTGCACAGCAGCGACTACACTACCAGCTGCGATCATTGATGGCGGATTGGAAACGAACTTAGCATCTGCAAAACAAAATGAATAAGATATACAACACAGCTGTCCAAATGGCATCTTATAATGTGTACAAAATAAAAAGCAAAACTAGATAAAGAAATATGTGTTTTATCAGACTGTTAAATGACCTTTCCTCCAGGAAACACATCAGTACTACTGAACCCTGCCATCTACGTGTTGCTTGAACTTAAAAAAAAACATCCTAAAAAAAGAGGAACAAACCTATGAGAGGAAATGTACAAAGAAACAAATCATGTTTGCATATCCTACAGGAGTTCAGAAGGGGTTTAGTTTCTTGTATATATATATATATATATATATATATATATATATATATACATATATATATATATATATATATATATATATATATACACATATATATATATATATATATATATATATGTATATATATACATACACACGATGAACATTTCAGTACACACGTTTACTATTCTTGACTAGGTTGGTTCAACTTGGAGCATAACCCCCCCCCCAACCTACATCCGCAGGGGAACCTTGAGCTAATCTGGTCAGGGTACCAGAGAAATTTCTTCTTGGTAAATTCCATGGGCTTTTTTTTTCTCTTACAGATACCAGATAAACAACACACCCAAAGTTTAATTGCAGTACAGCATATCTGCAAATTAGCACAACAAAAGTTGCTTGAGGTCAAGTTTGTTCTTAAATGCATTCAAATTCCGCAAGTCTTTTAATCAGCCTTCCCACCTTTCCCAAGTCTTCTCCCGTGGTCTTAAACAACGTACATTGTGCTCACTCTCCACATCTACTCTGGAAAGTCTCTCCAAGAGTCAACAAATGATGTCTGCAAAATTAAACATTTTTCATAAAGGAGGGAGTAAATGATTTCTACAATCTGCTATCTGGCCTCCCTTCTCACTTTGTGCTCCCTATTCAGAATGACCGTTTCACATCTCCTGGATAGGATCTTGTCCACCAACACTATATGCCCTCCCACTCTCCCGGATAGTGTCTCGTGCACCAACACTATATGCCCTCCCACTCTCCTGGATAGTGTCTCGTGCACCAACACTATATGCCCTCCCACTCTCCCGGATAGTGTCTCGTGCACCAACACTATATGCCCTCCCACTCTCCCGGATAGGGTCTCGTGCACCAACACTATATGCCCTCCCACTCTCCTGGATAGTGTCTCGTGCACCAACACTATATGCCCTCCCACTCTCCCGGATAGTGTCTCGTGCACCAACACTATATGCCCTCCCACTCTCCCGGATAGGGTCTCATGCACCAACACTATATGCCCTCCCCATTCTCCCAGATAGGGTCTCGTGCACCAACACTATATGCCCTCCCACTCTCCCGGATAGGGTCTCATGCACCAACACTATATGCCCTCCCATTCTCCCGGATAGGGTCTCGTGCACCAACAGTATATGCCCTTCCACTCTCCCGGACAGGGTCTCGTGCACCAACACTATATGCCCTCCCATTCTCGATTCAAGGTGTGGTATGATCAAGGACCTGGGCAGTGAAAGCATTACTTCTGTGCTTTAGGAACCTATTGCCCTGAGCCATTTGGCCTCTTCTCTTACTGCTGATGGCAGCCTATTTCAGGTGCTATCAACCACATTTCTGTGTGCTTTTCTCTCTACTGTTACTTTTAACCCCCTCCCAAAAATGAATCTTCACCGTATGCTTGTAATGGCTTGCACTTTACAACTGTTCCTTTCCCTTTCTGCCTACTTGTTCAACCTTCTCAAATCATTTGCTAGACTCTTCTGCCCAACTTCCCCAGTTATATCTGTCTGTGTATTAGGTGAAGGCACTAATCCTGCTGTCTGTGCCTCAAACAACTGCACCCACATTATGAAGTATGTAATCGTCATGCTAAATGCAGACAGTCTATGTCTGTCTATAGAGATACACACAAATTATATATAGATAACTCTGTTTTTACACATAAATTTATATCTATGTATGCAAAACTTCTTGCTGCATTATGAAAACAATGTTGGCTTTACTTTGCTCTACTCCTTCACAATTTTAATACCCACCAACTAATCCCAAACAAATGATCATGCTTTTGGCACTCTCACCAAGGACAATAAAAAAATGCAGCAACAACAAAATCCTCCCTAAAGTTAGTTATCCCAGCATACACTTTTACTAAAACCTCACCTTAATAACATAATCTCAGAACTCCTTATCCAACAAGTTCACAGAGAAATCCGTTAGCCACCTTTCCTTTGATGCACAAAAGGCCAGTTGTTTCCTGGGGTACAGGACTGACCTATGTGGACCTTTTTTCAAACTCAGCCTGGGAGCGGACTGTCACTTGCTCAGAGTCACACAGTTAGGCAATGGAAGCGGACGGGAATCAAACACTTGACTACAGCTCATGTAGCCTTAATCTTTTGAGCCAACTGCTTAGAATGAAGCCTTCCAATAAAAGGTCTTGGCAACAACACTAGAACCTAACAACATTCTCTCTCTTATCACAGGATCCACTGATGACCTCTATTGGAAAAAGCAAACAAAACCTTCTGGATGGGGTGATGTACTTTTTGTAACCACTCTGTGCAATCCCATTAGCAATGACCTCTACTCTTCAGCAGTAAACAAGCTTGAGGTTGTACCATTGCACAGCCCCAATTTTGTAAATGTACCCTCCACAAAAAAGGGGTCCATCCCTGTAAATACAGGCACCCAACCTACACTAGACATGTAAAACTGCTTAATCCCTTCAAAATTCCCCACCAGACATACCCAAACAGACTCCACCTAACCAGATGCCTGACCTTTGGTTACGTTTTTCCTCATACTTGGGGTCACTGTCTATCCCTGCCTCTCCTCGTAACTCTTTGATCCATTATTAGAGACAGGCCTCCAAGTCTCCCCTATTTTAATTCCAGTTACCCCACAGCAATCACAATTCCTATTTGTGTAATAGTCCAGTATGCATACAAGGAGTTAAACAGATATCTTTTGTTACACTATCTCGGATACACACACACCTCAACTCATCAGTGTTACTTGGGCACATAGTCACAGCTGTCTTGTTATTTTGTAAACAAGAACAAGCACTTCTTTTAAATACTTGAAGCTACATACATTTTGTAAAAAAAAGTTCTGTTTTTTATTTTACACTTTGTCGACTGGGTGACTCTCACCATGATCAGACCCGATGTGGTATTCATACAGACTAGGGGAAATCTGGACATGACATCGACTAACTTCCCCCTGCTTTTTTCATTATGTGCCACAGGATCTTTTACATCCAGCGAGCTGCCACCAACTCAGACAGATGGGACCTCTGTTTAACATGTCATCTGAAGGACGGCACACATTACTGCAGCAACCCCACTGCACAGCATCAGTAATGGAAAAGTAATCCAGCTACCTGGTGTAGAAACAGAACCCACAAAGGCATGTGTGGCACCTATTGAGAGCATGAGGTTGCTGTTTATGCTGCAGTCTGACCCAAGTCATGAATGAACACCCAGTCAAACAAAATAAAATAAAGTAAACAAAAATATACACAGCAAGTGCTGACAAATGTATATTTTGAAAACGGAACTACATAGAATGTAAAAGCATATGTATACATGAATAATGTAAAAGCATATATATATATATATATATATATATATATACACACACACATGTATACACACACGTGTGTGTATGTGTGTATGTGTGTGTGTGTCTGTGTGTATTATATATACTTCAAAATCAAACATTCACACATACACCTGCTTAGTGTAATTTCATGGTAGCAGCTGCTGACCTGCACCCACAGCCACTTGGTACAGCTTGAGTCACTAAACGGCAAGGATGGTTTGAAGGAACTTGCTGACACTCCATCATGGCTGATGAAAAGCTGGGCCCCTCCTCCGGACTGTACTGCTGGAGGTCTTAGCAGTTTTAGTCCCATAATTCCCTTGGAGGCATGTGCCATGCTACACAGAATTTTTAAATAAAATGATACTACAGAGATCCGCGTCACTGATTACTTCTAGTACTCTCTGCAAATCTTCTTACAAATCTATACATACATTTTCCGCTGAGGGTAATAACAAGAACTGACTATTTTCATGTCAAAAGCAGAAAGATAAAAAAGTCAATTCAGGACTATGGAATATGGTCCACAGAGCTGCAGATCTTGTACTTGGAGAAAGAATTCCTGGTATTCACACGCCTTTAGAATAACTGCTACGCAAGTTCATGCCCTCATTTCCAAGTCTGCCCTGGAATACTGCTCAACTGACAGATTTTACGCCTGCCCCCTTCTGGCCCATTACCACTCTAGACAAGCTGCATGCCATGCCTTTTTGTCACACTCCAACAAGGAATTACTTGTGGCAGAGGCCACTAATTTCAGCATATTAATTAGGGGCCCCTCTTGTCTGTAATTGGATGCCCCCTGAGTGAAGAGTGTGGCATCGCTGTCAAACTCCATCGCCTCATCTTGTGTTTTTGAAAGATCTGGAACAAGGGGGCTTCGGTGAGATGAATTGGACCTGACAGCTACACAATACAGAAAGGGGCCCCCATCAATTCAAGAGCATATCCCCACTAGCTGATCTGAGACTTCATCCAAAAATGAATAAACAACTTTAAAGTTGTAAAAAAAAAAAAAAAAAGAAAAGAATGCCAACCACCCTGAAGAGGAAACAAAGCAGGCATCTAGGTGCTTAAAATACTTAAAAATTCCAAAAAGCGCAAGAAACCTCCTATTTTTTTTTTTAATTGAGCAACATCATACATCCAAGAGCTGGGGGCTATGAATGAAAAATCTTTCATTGATGCAAATCAAAACTGCATACATAAAATATCACTTCTAAAAGTTATAACAGGTTCTAACTAGTCAAATTCCTTGTCTCGATCCCAAATGCACACAAGACAGCAGAAGCAATAATTGTGGCAAACTTGTTTCAGACCTTTTTTTTAAATCATCATAAGCAGGTCTAATTTGCTCAGCTAACCAGAGGAACATAATTAAATAGTGCAGCTGCAAAGCTTGCCCCAAGTCTTTGTTTTGTTGTGGGGAACAGGTTTTCCTTAATGCTATTCTTAAGTTCTGCTAAAGAGAAAATGCCTTTGAGTTATCTCTGTACTGCACGGCTGTGCCAAACTTCATTCACTTCACTCAATTATGTGTTAAACTTCAAACAGCAGTGGACAGTTTGTCTTACCCTACCACAGCACAAAAGGAGGCATTTGCTGAAAAATGCATTTCTAGCAAGCAGACAGTTCAGTTAAGGAATAAAAGGGCCATCTTAAGAAGTAATCCTTTCATTAAAAATAAGTTATTCTCGCCTCCCACCTTATTAAATCTTTCACATGTTCACCTTATTAAACCTTTCATAAGATGGGGTGTTTACCTTATTAAACCTTTCATGAAATGTTCACCTTATTAAACCCTTGATATGACTGGGGTGACAGATGCACACTCCCTCCTTAACTGACCAAGCACGATGCATTTTAAGCAGGGCTTGTACCAACAAATCTACAAAAAGCACACATCTCATTAAAGCCTAGTGATGCCTCCAGTTGTTTCTGTAGGTATCCAACTTTGCTTATTTTCATTAATTCCAAAACCATGATACATACAAGTTGCTGAAATATTTTATCTTAAAACATAAGTGATGTTGAATATAATTGCACTGATACTCTTGCTGGAGAGATACCAATTGTTGTTCATATATGCTTAATGTTCATAAGGCTTTATAAACATCTCAACAACCAAGTAACACATACAGACCTGCTTAGTCTGACATGAAAGCTCTCGGCTTGACTGGTTACCGAGACCATTGTAAGCTATTTACAAAAACATTACAAAATTAATATTTACCGTGGCTTATAAAATGCTGCACAAAACCTGAATCTAATTAGAATATATTCGCTTGTGCTATTTACAAAAACATTACAAAATTAATATTTACCGTGGCTTATAAAATGCTGCACAAAACCTGAATCTAATTAGAATATATTCGCTTGTGCTGAACACTTTGCCACTTACACGCAAATATGAACATTGTTTGACATGTCAGGATATTACTCCTGAAAGTTAGTGCAAATATCCAGGACTCTACTGGAGAGAATGTATTAACCTGTGTCTCCTGGCTGTTCAGAGAAGAAATAAAAAGAAATAGAAACACACTATAATACTATTAAAAAAAGTTACGCCAACATTTTAACTTGCCAGCTGTGTCTACATAATTTGCCTTTTTCTGTCTACAGCCAAGCTTCAGTAATGGAAACCCAGACCTATAGTTATTCCATCTGCATATTACAGATGCTAGAAACATACCCTCATTGATGACGACATGCAGTTTTTGAATAGCTGCACTTGGTTAAAAAAAAAAAAGTCTGAAAGTGCAGCTAAGAAAACACAGCAACCACAGTAGTGCATTCAGAATGCAACACGGCTAGCAACATGCAAATATAACAGCTCATATACCTCTCAACTTCTTTGTTCAAGAATTAGAGTCAAAAGAAAAAATGTCCAAACATCAGGGACATTCTTTAAATATTACTGTAATTCACTTAAAAAAGTAAACAGAACAGGTTTTGCATTTTCAAAACAAAAAATGTAATGCTCCATGATTCAATAGTTGTTGTGTCTTTCGGATTTTCCCAGTTAGGGGTCGCCACAGCGGAACTCTGGTCCGCTAATGATTGGCAGTAGATTTTTATGTGCCGGGTTGCCATCCCTGATGCACAACCTTCAACGAAGGTACGCCCATTCACGCATGTCTCCAGACAGAAGACACTCTAGCTGAGAATCGAACGGGACAACGTCTTACTGTGAGGCGACAGCGCTACTGCAGTACCACCACCGCAGTACAGGTGAAAAACAGGAGGCAAAATGAGGGCTAGTTGTGAGGTATGCAATAGCCAGGGGAGATCTAACTTTGAAAAGAACTTTAAGGACTCCTGCTTTAAAGCCTCACTGCTGCAAGTCATACTCCGTTTACTTGGAAATGATCACTCCAAGACTGAGGATGGTGGTGATACTACACAGACTGCATAATAAGATCGCCCTTTCTAATCTATACACTAGTCCAAATCTTTACAAAACGCACACACACAAAACTCCTGCATGTCATTACCAGCATGTACTGTATTTTACGTTTTATTATTGAGAATCTTTATTACAGACTCCTAGTTAATTAGTTAATTATTAGGTAATGACTCAAGGAGGACTTAAGCCTAACCATGCTTTCCAAAGGTGAGAATCAAACCTTGTAGCTTGTGTCTGTAAGGTAAACATCTTAACCACCACACCAGCCTCCAACATTAACGTGACACACTACCACACTAGATGATCATAAAATGGCAACCCCTACAAGTTCCGAGAAATTAGCACACAGTCCTTGTCTCTCATCTCACCGAAATACTGCAAAGCTATTAAATGTGCACATACTGACATCTGCCAGAACCTAGCAAGTTTGTCAAATCCCCACCTGTGTGATCCCAGAGGTCAGCCTTACCAATTTTCCTGCAACATGCCTACATAGCACTACAAACACATATACTGTTAGCCTTATCATAACCAACTACAAATATACAGAATATACTTACCCAGTCCTGGAGCTTTTGTTAGAGTGCCTCTGCCAGAACCGGGTTAGAGCCATTTCAACTATCAGTGTCACCAACTACATTAAATAGTAACAACCGTGGACTGCAATATTAAGGAATTACTTCTTTACTTAGTAATGCCCTGTACAGCACAACAAACTGCTAGTCATACTACTTCTGATCATAAACTGCACCAGAGAACCTAGACTCCAACATTTTGTTTTCAAAACTCGGGAACAGAAACAATGAATCCATCAGAAATACCAGAGTAACTTTCAGTTTAGACATCCACTGTGTTCAGTTATACAAAGGGTAACCGGACAGCTTGCCGTTTGCCAATCTTGAAGCCCTACGATTATTGCCGTCATCCATCTTCCTCCCACCCTTACAGCCAATTTAGTGTCTTCCTCCCACCCTTACAGCCAGTTTAATGCTGTGGGAGTTGTCATTTACATCAGGCAACAACAGGTAAGACAACGTACCAGCACACTGGTACCTCCTTGCTGGTACTCTGCATAACTGCTGGTTTAACTTAGGAGCCAAGGGCTTTACCTCAGGGCATGTCCTTTCACAATGAGTAACTACTACTCAACATGGGCTAAGCTCACGTGGATAAACATCACTGTTATAACACAAACCCAGCTAATTAGTAGTAAACAAAATAATAGTAGTACCAATCTATGAACCTATGAATCTATGAACCTATAAACAAAATAAGACTCAAAGCCTTAAATGGTTTCACTTGCCACACTGTCAACATGATAAAAGTCAGCCAACTCTACACAAATAACTAATGAGACATTACTTAGCCATGATTCTGCAAAGACTGCTGTATTCAGAAATGGGCCACTCATCCACAGTTGTGTAAACACGGATTTATATAATAAATCATTTATATTACCATTTTAACTTAAATCTCAGTTGTGCAGTGCACTTCCTAGCAGACCTTTCCACACTTATGTGGCTGTATACCATGTGAACTATGCATGTGGATTTCCATGAACCACACATGCAGTCTTACATGCAAGATGCAGTTTGAACTAATCCATTTCTTTCCCCATTGGCTACAATATGCAGACTTCACTATCCAGGAAACAGAGACATCTGTACCATGTAAGTAGGTACTTTTAACAGGTCTTGTAAGTTTACCCCACTATCTTAAATACAAATATGACGGATTCAACTTAGACTGGCATTTCTTACCAATGGTAATGCTGGTTTACCAACTGCAATCTGTTTTTTCCCCCCGGTGATCAAAGTGTCTGAAAAATGTTTGACCTCTACTAAATAGACATCCTTACACTGTACTACAGTTTTCATAACGGTTAAGGTGTTTGCCTTACAAACACAAGGTGCCTTACAAACACAAGGTGCAGGATTTGAGTCTCACAAGGGATAATTGGCTAGGCTTACAATGGCTCGCAAGGGCAGTTAGCTTAGTACTAACCTATGAATCTAAACCGCATTTAATAAGTGCTTCATAAGGTTATGTGCTCCTTCAGGGGAAAACTGTACTCACTGAAATAGTCAAAAGCTGAAAGTTTGGTCACCACTGAACAAAGCAGGCTCTAAAGTCTGTTAACAGGATCTTACACTTCATGGAAGAGATGAACATAAATACCCTGTGGTTCAGTTTCTGATCTGGAAAAGGCTGGACTTGTTAATCTGACCAAACAGCTCAATTACCTCTTACTGGACAGTGAAGTACATTGAATGATACACCCCAAGAGCAGTTACTTCATGACACATTCCTTTTGCAGCCTGCACACACATTAGTACAGGCTGCACTAAGGACATGTCTGCTCATGGTCAACCACACCTCTCAACTGTACAAAATGTTCAGTTTTACCTCATACATTTGGCTTCGTCCACTGAGAAATCAAGGACTGGTCACTGAATAATAAAAGACCTCTGCATTTCAGGTTTCATATATCCCACAGAAAAGACATGAGTATGTTTTATTTTTGGCTTTGCCCCGAATTATTACATTAAGAGGTTAAGAGACATGTGGTCAGCATCGCAAGTTAATGTTGAGCAGACAATGAAATCAAATACAGTTATATCCAATTAACCAGTTGTAGCTTCAAATGTACTAAACATATTTATAAGAAGTCTAAATGCTCAATGTTTTCCTCAGAGTAATTTTGAGGCTTTATAAAAATAAAAAATAAAAATGCAATTCAAACACTGATCAGCCATAAGTCAACATGTGTCACTTCACTAAGGGCTCAATCAGTGGACGGACTTCTGCTAAAAACACAGCTGCTTAACTTCAGCAGTTCCATGTGAACAAGTTATGGTTCCTTCTTTCCAGTGGCACAGAACTGTGCTCTTATGGAAGAGAAAAAGTTCTAAAAGGACATAACAGAAATGCATTTTACTTACAAATAATGCTGAAACACATTTGAGATGGAAGTAAACCACTCACTCTCGAATAAACATGCAGATCCAAACACAGCAGCCTGGCTTTTTTGGTCATCGTTACAGCTGTAAGCATTTGTACTGGCACACAACCTAACAAGTCTACTTAAAAATACACTTCACAGCAAGAAAGCATTACTTAATATTTAGGACATTTAACAGGGGCTGAATTGCAATTAGCCATGCTGTGTTGACAGCTTTAACCCAAACAAATATGAATGAATGAATGAATAAATAAATAAAAACTTCAAAACTGCAAGGGTGCCCCCCACTGGACTCCACCTCTCAACTACTGCTACCCCCCCATCACTCACTCCACTGCCCCCACATTCCAAGAGACGTAGCACCACATACTGAATGGAAAACATTGCAGCAATAGACCTCATACAACACAACATTAATAATCTCATACAACACAACATTAATAATACTACCAGATTTCAATTAATCTGCAAAACTACCAGATAAAAAATACAAGACTTCAACTTATCACATAGACTACCTTACAGCTCATTATGAAGGACAAATGAGATCAGCTGTAATTTGTTGAACACCCAAAAGCTGAAATAGAAATCAACCCCTCTTTCAAATGCATCCAGGAAGATGCCCCATGCCATCTGTTTAATGGGCATTACTTCTCATTTTTTACTTGGCTCCACCAAAGAAGGCAAAGCAGGATTCCCAAAATGCATCTTGCTCTTCAGTGCCAGCAATCCACATTTACTCATACACCTCCACTTAATGTCAATAAGCGAAAACAACCCCACACAAACATGTTCAAGAACAAGATGCCCTGCCTGCACTGAATGTTGCTTTGCCAAGCTTGTTTCCCCTCATACCTGTTGCACATAAAGCCACAAATGTTTGGGCGTGCTTGCGAATGATCGGTTTGGTGTCTTGAGGGACAGGAAGCTTGGAAAGGAAGTGTTCAATGAAGTCATGAGGGGTTACTGAAGCCAAGTCCCATTTCAGCTTGTTCAGAATCAGCAATTCCATATGCTGCAAAACAAAACACAAAACGTCATCACCTCTGAGTAATGGTTATGTTGCCAGTGATGCTAGTTAAAGACACTATAGATTAAATAAGCAACGGCGACCCCACCTCCCCTCTTCTTTTATGCACATTTATGACACAGTAAGGCTGTAGGCAGTTATGACAATAAGTTCTACACAACACCATCTTAAGCAGTCATAGTGTTTGATCTTTAGTTTCACCACCTTCTACACACGGCCACTGGAGGGCGCCCCCGCATGCACAAAAGTCGGTCATTAAAGCTTGGTGTGTACTCCTGGAAAGCATGCACCTAAACTATAAATTAGTGCAAAACAGCAAGCCCTTTTCATGTAGTTG
Source organism: Protopterus annectens (assembly GCF_019279795.1). Lineage (NCBI taxonomy): Eukaryota > Metazoa > Chordata > Ceratodontiformes > Protopteridae > Protopterus > Protopterus annectens. The sequence continues at coordinate 41,443,544 of NC_056743.1, read as the reverse complement.
AGTGTAGACCCAGGGGAAGTAAACACAGGGATTTGGAAGTAAGACTACACATAACCCCCCCCCAAAAAATATATATATATATACGTATAGGTTTTAAAAATGCTTTGTTATGGTGTTTTAAAACAACAGCAATCACATGATTGCGGCAAAACCTGCATATGTTAAAAACCAATTTCACCCACTTTTATGTGCCCCCCCCCAGCACGGTGCACGTGTATTAAATAAGTTTTATTCTTGTAAAGGCACGTGAAACTTTGCACAGGTGAACCGGATGTGCACGTGAGCAGACAATTACCAGCAGCTGGAAGGGTCGGATGGAATTGTCCGTATAAATGCAAAGCTTTTCTGCAGTGAGAGGAATTGTCTCTTTCATTTTGGAAGCCAAAAACATGCAGGTAGCTCCAACAAGTTGCAGTCTGTTCTTCTTGATGGGCTCGATAGAAAGGAATCTGTCCAAATAGTTCATAGCCAAAGGAAAGACCTCCTCTTCGCATTTCTGCTCTTCACAAACCTGAAAGATGGGACGGGATTAAAATTCCTTTTATCACATTAAGACGTGAAGTACAGACAAGGTTTAAATAAAATTATGAAAAGGGATGGCACTGGAATATTCAATACAAACAGCAGAACCACAACACACCACTGAGCCACGCAGCACACACCATGCACCACTGAGTCACGCAGGACACATTATGCACCACTGAGTCACGCAGGACACATTATGCACCACTGAGTCACGCAGGACACATTATGCACCACTGCTACACACATTTAATAAACCAAAGGGCAGCCCCAATGCTAAACGCTGGCCTTAAGCTGTGGCATTGCACCACCAGAGGATGTCACGTAACGAGCAGGGGCTGTACTGACCTCTTTGTAGGCTGCGCTAAGGTGGCGTTTCAGAGCCAATGCTTTTATTTCCAGACGTCATCTTTTCAAAAAATACTTAAAAAATATTCAAAAATACATAGTGGCCCTAAACAACACGAAAACCAACCTTGGGGGGTATATATTGATCCCACTGTTAACCGGGCAGTTTGGCCCTCAAGTGTAGCCCCAAACGACTTAAAAAATATTCGGGGGGGGGGTGGAGTTCCTGTCGTTAAAACAGCGTGCAGCAAAGGCAAGCAGGGTGGCCGGCACGTTTTCAAAAATTAATAAAAAATATTCTCTCGTCCTCCGGCTGCTTATTAAATACATGACAGCGAGGACATCAGTCTCAACTTGTGAGGACTAGCTTCAGGAGCCCAAAAGATGTCCACTTTCTGCCACTGATATACTTGTGTGTACGACCTGAAGCAGGGGTCATGGAAAAGCATGGCTTTCAAGTTCCTAGTGAGAAGTTGGGAAAAGTTGCAAACAAAGAAGTCATGTGTCTGCAACCTGTACAACATGACAAGGCTACAGAAATAAAACAGCATGCCACAGCCTGTAGCCCCCAAATAGGCACCCAGATCTAAGCCCACAGACACTCGGAATTATTTTTATTATTGTACATTACTTCTGATATAAAAGAACAAAGATGGCGCACAACACTGGCACGAGTTGTGCTGCATACGTGTACATGGATACTAATTTAAAACAAAAATCAAGATTTACAGGGGACTTATCGCACGCAACTTTGCTGAAATATGGGCAATAATGTTAAAATCAGACTGCATCAACAGAGAGCAGAGCGGAAGTTACTGAACTCATGCAAGCATTACAGATTTTGAGAGCACAGACTATTCAATAACAAACTCATCTCCTCTCAAAGAAAGACATCAAACTTGCTAAAAAGTGGGGACGGCGACAATTTAATAGATCTCAGTCCTGGGGAAGCTACAAGTCCTCAGCAATAGGCCCACATCACATACAAAGATAGGAAAAGCAATAAGCACATTCTGCCGTGGGGGTGATCAAAAGTAGTTATAGAACAAACCTCCAACATCCATGTTGCCAGAATCTTCCTCATGCGAGGTGAGATTTCCTTTTGTACACATCTGAAATAGTAAGCAGAAGGAAGGTAGCTTTCCTCAGCTTTTAGCATGGTCTTTAAAACTCTTTCATTGATCAGATTGCTATCCAGGTATGCCCTTCTGAAAACGTCTACTTCGCAGCATAAGAGATGCTTTTCCATATCTCTGTCACCCATGATTACGGTGGGAGCTTTCTAAGAACACAGCCGAGCTCTGCTGTAAAAAAGTTCTGATGTGTTGACACAACAGTCCTCTCCGGAGGCTCCACAGGTCTGCAACTTCCAGCAAAATTCCCCTCAGTCCCCTTGTAAGTCCATGACGTTACTGTTGTTAAGCAAAGATCAAAGCAGTGCAGAGAATGGGAAAGAGAACGAGAGGCCACGCGCAGGGTGGGGTGGCTGGGGGGTGGCACCTTAAAGGGCCAGACTCCTGCAAGTTGCGACCATGTGCCGCTGCCCTGTGTTTTGTGTCCCACGTGGAGAAAGGACAAGTCTGGAAGTAGTAGCCCTTTTCAAATGAGTCTACTTTTGTTAACACACTGTATTGTTTTAGCCATTTTTTTGTGTCTGAGTAAAAATTATCATTAAATATTTCAATTTATCCCAAGATTATCTTTGCCACGTGTATTAAGAGCGCATCAGTAATCCTGAAATTCGTTTAAGTATTGTACGGTTGTGTGTTAGTTCACGTTTATACATAACATTTCAGCCTTCGGAAGGCTGTAATGGAATGGTTTATCAGGCCCTATGTCAGAAATACCTGCCAACACACAAGGCTTGTCAGGGTAAAATACTCATTTACCAAATGTATTAAGATAACTGTGCGAGCCGAAGCAAGCCCATGCATGCCGTGCATGCCACTTTTACCCACTGCTGCAGGCATTTACAAGCGAAACGCATGTGACGCTGCGCTTCACCAATAGCAGCTAAATGCCACCCAGCCTGCTTGGAGCCCAGATTTATGAATGAACAAAGAAATGAATGAATGGTGACCTGAGGCTGCAAAACCAGCTCTAGTTGGGGAGGGGGCTTCCCGCGCCTTAAATTGTACACATACCAAATCTATAATGTGCCACAAGCCAAAGCTGGAATTTATTGTTTTATGTGCATTGGTGTGACTCTCTGTTACTTGCAACTGTTTGCCCACCACACGTATACATTTATACAGCAGAACCAAATGACTGAATGTCTCGTTTGGTAGATGAGTGGAAGTACATGCACAAAGCAGAGACCTGTCCTACGACAACGTAGGCATTAAGTTTCAAACAGCTTGCGACAGTGTTGAACAAACAGGCTCGTCCACTTGTAGGTTAAAGCCAGAGCAGAGAAAACCTTTGCACAACGTGCAGTAGCCCTCCCCTCCCCCAGGGTGGCCGGCAGCGAACAGACCAATGGTGCGCTCGCGCTGTTACCAGGCGGATGGGCAGAATGTGAAGAGTAGGAAAGGCTCAGGCGCTAGGGACCGTCGCCAAATGCACCTTCAAACACATGGCACAAAACCACTTTCAAGGCACCAGTTACTCTGTTGGAAGCATGCTTGTGGTTTGAGGTAC
>NC_056743.1:41390034-41435034 GCF_019279795.1 Protopterus annectens | reverse complement strand
CTGGTGTGGAACACCGGTTGTCCATGTTGGTAATGACCAGGTCTAGGATATTGCTGCCCCTGGTGGGGGTGTGGATAAGTTGATCCAAGGCATTAGAATTTATGAATTCCAGAAAACGTTGAGCACAAGAGTTGGTACATGAGTAGTTTTCCCAGTTAATGGTGGTGTAGTTGAAATCGCCCATTATTAGGGTGTTAGGTTGTACCCTAATATTTTCCAGTGTATCAAGAAATGAGGAGTGGGAATCCTGGGGCATGGTGGGGGATCTATAGCAAGCTACAGTTTGCATTGCGGTCTTGCCCAGAGTTAGTTGCACTTGGATAATCTCAGATGCATTATGCTGAGCAACTAGCCTGGAGGTGTGGATATCCTTAATGAATATTGACACGCCTCTGCCTTTAGTGCTTTGGTCCAAGTTAGGTGGCCGAAAGGTGTGGTATGAATTATAACCTGGTAATGCAGAGGTGCTGTCTGGAGCCTTGAACCAGGTCTCTGTCACTGCACAGATGCCGATGTTCTCCATTTTAAGGAGTGCCTCGAGTGAGTACATCTTGAGATTTAGACTTCTAGCATTGAGTAGTATTACTCTCAGATTTTGCTTGCTTGTACCTGTTACGATGGTGAATTTGTCATTTGAATCTTGCCTAAAAAGGCACTATAGGGGTAGCAAGAGCCTTAGCCAGTATCCGGAATCCCAAGGGAGACAGGTGCAGGCCATCTCTGGCAAAGCATCATGGTTTGTCGATCATGTCATCCCAGGCAGACAGATACTGGATCCCTTTAGAATGACACCAGAAGCTTAGCCAATTGTTGTAGTCAGTCATTTTGTCCTTGTACTGCGGTATCATTCTGGGTGATGGCAGGATGCTACTCAGGGCTAGGGTCATACCTGCCTGGGCTACAAGATCAGAAAGCTCCTCCATGTCTCTTTTCATGTAGTCCAGGGAGGTACATCTCAGGTCATTCACACCAACATGGACAATGACAGAGTCATATTTGTACTTGTTGTGGAGTGACCTGAGTGCATGTATTATGTGGCGGATCCTGGCACCTGACAGGCAGCTGACAGTGACTTCCTCCTTGTTTAGCCTGGTGAGTGGAACATCAGTGTGCCTGACTATAGAGTCACCTATGACTAGAGTGTTAGGTACATTGTTACGCCTTATGGGCTGTGGTTGAGTGGCACACTGAGTTTGTGGGCTGTGTGTTATTTGGGTTGTGTTGGGGGTGGAGGTTGCTTATGTTTCTGCTTTGGAGGTCCCTGTTGTTTGGGTAGATTTTTTTTTGAGAGCCTCCACGAATGTAGGTGTGTGTTTTGTGTTTCTATGTGTGTGTTTTGGTGGTGTAGGTTTTGAGGGACTATGTGATGAGTGTGGTGTGGTGCAAGTGTTTACCTTCTCCTCTTGACTGTCTAGTCCAGTCTTGGGTGAAGAGAGATTTGCTTCCAGTTTGGTTATATAAGTGCATCTCTCACAGGATGTAGTGTTGGGTGGTAGGAGGGAGGGTTGTCTGTGTACATGAGGCAATTGCTGCATTGCCCCAAGATGTCCAGTTTCATCAGGTAGACAGGAGAAAACACTGGGAGCTGACCCTTAGACATGCCTGGATAGGTGCTTATTTATTAAGTACTAAAAACTGTTTTCCTCTAGACAAGTGAGGAAAGTTGAGTGCTGTAATAATTTGTAGCTTATTTAGTGCCTACAATGAGTTCTGTACAAGTGCTGAGCTCAAAGAAACAGATTTGAGTACTGAAACTAGAAAACTGACTAGTTCTAAGAAACAAAATTAAGCTAGAAGGCTTCCCTCCAACACAGAAAGGCTTGGGGGCTCAGAAGCTTACAAACAGTCCTGGATACAGCAAATCTGTATCTGGACTAGACAATTTATAAGAAAGGCAGGAAACAAGCTTAGACATTTTTTTTTGTAAAGTGGAAAGGGGAAAGGAGGAGCAGAAGCTTACTGGGTTGGCCTTCTGTAATGTTCTCCCTGGAATAGGTAGAATGGGAGGAGTGTTCCAGATCAAATTTAAAGTAGGGGCGGGCAACTGCAAAGCCACCAAGTATAAAAACAGGATACCAAGAGGGAGGGAGGGAAACAAAAATCAAAACAAACAAACCCAACCAGATGCTTAACAATTGTAGAAAATTCTACTTAATACCTCAAACACAGTGAGTAAAATAACAGTGCTATAAATAACTCAGAAATAAGCAAAAAAATAGAGTACTTAATGTTATATATCTCAGATTAATTAGCTCAGAGCCCTTCCTCCAACTTCCTCCGATTAGCTTAATGTGAAATGGCTTCTTAAGTAACAACGTTGAAACCTGAAACAACTTTAAAACAAGCATGAAAGAACCAATGTATATATGTGTATATATATATATATATATATATATATATATATATATATATATATATATATGTGTGTGTGTGTGTGTGTATGTATGCAACTGCACTCTTCCGCCCATACCTCTCAAGCTCTCCTCCCCTTCACTCCAGACTAACCTTTTTGCTTTCCTAACCTCACTCTCAACTGCTGATTCGTATATGTAACTAAACAGTAAAATCTAGCTGTTATGCTATATGCTTGTTTTTATCTCCTGAACAAAATTGTAATTGTTTTTGTCTTATTCTTGTTGAAGAAACCCATTGTTTGTGTTGCAAACTATCTTTGAAATTTTTCATGTTAGTAAACTTTGTTCTGTGGAGCTTTTCTCTCCGGACCGCCACTGAAAATGGGCCCTCAATCCCAGTGGACCTCCCCAATAATCAAACTAGAATAAATAAATAAATAAATGTTGTTGTTTGTCTTTTCGGCTTTTCCCGGTTAGGAGTCACTACATCGGAACTCCGGTCCACTAATGATTGGCAGTAGATTTTTTTATGGTGCAGAGTTGCCAGCTCGACGCCCAACTTTCAGCGAAGGCACACCCATTCACGCATGTCTTTCGGAGGCCACTCGACCGCGGGGAGGACATGCAGACTCCACACAGAAGGCACTCCAGTCATGAATCGAACAGGATTCCACCACGGCTTATGTGTGTGTGTGTGTGTGTGTGTGTGTGTGTGTGTGTGTGTGTGTGTGTGTGTGTGTGTGTGTGTATATATATATATATATATATATATCTCCACACATCTCTCTCTCTCTATATATATATATATATATATATATCAAACTTACTAAGAGTCATGCATTATGCTGCATCCAGCTACATGTGCACTGAGTAGCAGTGCAGTGCCATATTCTAGCTAAACTGGGTCAGCCTTTGTTCAAACTGCATTGACAGATGCAGTTATACCAGTTTCATACCTCTCAACCTCTTAGTGCAAGAAATCAGCACAAAGCCTAAAATAATGGGAGACAAAAAATAGGGACAGATTTTAAATATTGTTCTTATAAACTTAGAAAGTTGCTAGAAGAATAACAGGATTTGTGTTCAAATGCATTTTCTGAAGGATAGGAAATCTAAAACCAAATCATTATTTCGTGACTTCAGTCCTCAGTGATTCGCCAGAAAACCCCAAATTGTATAAGAAATAGACCAAAGATATGAGGCAAAAATGTGGACATTCTGCAAAAATCTTTTAGACTTTCCCAGTAAACAAATGTTAAATAAATAAATAAAAATGGCTCAGCATATGCTACAGTGTTTACTGAATTTGGGGGTGCTTGGAATTTAGCCAAGGTGCCACTTAGTAGAGGAAAGTTAGCCTTAGAATAGTTCTTAAAGGTTTTGATTTCCCTGGATCCCCAGATGTAATTTTTATTTCAAGCAGTACAACCTTATAGTCAGATCTGGTCAGATGTGACGAGCAAAGACATTAGGTTGGGTGATGAACATTGCCTCCTCCCCATGTTTATGAGTACACGCTCAAGGACGTTTGTACCTCTGGTAGGAGAATGGATCAACTGTTCTAGGATGTTGATATTAAAGTTTAGGAATTGCTGGGCTTGTGCATTAGAAAGTGCAACATTATTGTAACAATCATAGAAGAGGTACTGACCAGTTAGAAATGAACACTTCTGCACAAATTTTGCTAAAATTTCCTCACTGCATTTTTATTTTATTTAGGTTAATAGCAAGTTACTAGTCTACTGTTCCTGAGGCCCCTATAAGCCTAGCCAATAAATTAGCCCATGTTCGCACAAGTCTAGCAGGGACACAGGTGGAATCCCAGGGGTGTATTTTCTGTTTCCCATCCAGTCATCCAGGTTCCTCTTAAAGAGGGATAATGAGGTGCTCTGCTTGATGTGGAGAGGGAGTCTGTTCCACAGATGGGGGAGTCTCTGGGAGACAAATCTATCCCACCAGCAAGACCTATTGATGTTGCAGAACAAATTGAGGTTTTGTGTATGGGTCATGCGAGTGGAGTTTGGCTTGTGAATATGCAGCAGTTTCATCAAGGTGGAGTCAGATATTGCTCTGAATGCCAGACATAGATTACCTCTGAGGAGTCTGTATGGACGGCTTTTAGCCTATCCATGTAGGATAGATTTTTGAAGCCCTGGATTCTCCTGGTCAGGAACCTCTGTGGTCTCTGCAGCTGCTGCATGTGCTTCACGAGATACAGACTGAAGGGATGTTATACTCAGTGATGAGCCTGATAAGGGAGAAATACTGGTAAGTCATGACTTCCTTGTTCCTGGAAGAAATACCCTTATTAATGAGGTGAGCCATGTAGGAAGCTCTCCGTACAATGGAGGCAACATGGTTGTCAAAAGTTAGATTGATGTCAACTTGGGTGTCCCAAGTCCCTCACAACTGCTTGCATGCTTAGGGTGTTGTTATTAATGTGATAGTTTGTGGAGACTTCACTCTCCACAAAGGGGATGATGATGCATTTTTGGCATTTATTTTGAGGCCGTGTTTCTGGCACCTGTCATTTGTCTGGGTGAAGCCCTCATGTAGTATGTCTACATCACTAGGGGAGTTGTTGACAGCACTCAGCTTGCAGTCATCTACATACTTGGTCAGCCATAGACCTCTGGTTTTGGCTTCCACTTCAGAGAAGTATATCCCAAACAGCAGGCACTGCTTTATTTTATTTTTATTTATTATTTTATTTTACATTTGTTAACCAGGAAAGTCCGACTGGACACATATCCTTTTTCAGCGGAGGCCCGGGGAGAAAAGCTCCAATAGCATGTCATAAGGAAATTACACAAGAATATCATACAGAGATATAGGTTCCATAGAAACATACGTTATGTATAGATTAACAATTCATTTAGTAAAGTCAGCATACATCATTCTAGTAGTAGGGTTTATATAGAATATAAAATATAAACACAAGAAAATCATTTTTTTTGTCCTTCTAAATTATGAGTACTCTCAATATTTTGTTACAGAAATAACCAGTGATTATTAAGCTTTGCAGTGAAAGGAATTAGGAGACCTTTAGTAGAATCGTTGAACATGGTAGATACTTGCAGTAGCTTCCCCTATTTTGACTGAGTGAGATCTATCAGTGAGCCAGTTATCTACCCATCTGGTCACATACAGATTTATGCCAAGCTGGGATAGTTTACCTATGATGCCTGAGTGGGGAATGGTATTGAAGGCCTTGGTCAGGTCAAGGTAGGTGGCGTGCACCATCTTCCCCTCATCCATGGCTTTGGTGACTGATTCAAAGAAGTCTACCAGATTTAACAGGCATGATCTCCCCTTGACTAAACCAAACTGTATGGGATCAAGCATTTGGAGGTTTCCGATGTCCTTGTTAATGTGGTCCATGATAATGCGTTCCATGGCCTTGCAAATCAGGCTAGTTTGGCTGATGGGTCTATAATTGCCTGGATCCGTGGATGCTCTACCTTTGTGCAGAGGGGAGATGGTGGCCATCTTCCACTCAGCTGTAATGAAACCGGTGTTTAGGCTTAGATTGAATAGGGTGCCTAATGGTGCTGCAACTCCTGCCTGAGTTGATGCATGATGCAGCCCAGAACGTTATCAGGTCCAATGGAAGCTGTTTTTTTAACCTTTGAAAAGGCGGTAATGACTTGTTACCTAGAGATAAGGGGTGGGGGGCAGGTGCTGGGGATTTCCTGGATTACCTATGGGGGAGACAGGGGGTGAAGTTTTCACTGAACCTGTCTGCCAGCAGGTTGGCTATATCCATAGCATTTGTGTACATGATGTCCTTGACCATCAGTTCTGAGCAGATTTGTATGTTTCCCCTTAGAAGATTGTGGACGTATGTGAAGAAGGCCTTATGACTGTCTTTAGTAGATGTGGCCAGTTTGGACTCGAAGTTAGCTTTGGGGAACTTCAGTAATACCCTTATTTGCCTGTTTAGGCCAAGGAGAGATGCTTCCAATTTGGTACCTGTTCCTTCTTAGTCCTGGGTAGCAATTTTTTTCCTTTTGTTGTAGAGTTTATCTATAGCCGATGTCTACCAGACAAGTTTATTCTTCCTTAAAGAGGAAAATTTTGTTTTGTCAGGTATTGCTGAATCCATGCAGTTATATAAATGGTTGTATAGTACTTTGGTGTAGGTTTGGACATTAGTGCCAGTTCCTACTATTCTGGAGGGGGCTGTGAAGCTGTTTAGACCTTCCCTCAGGAGGCTGTAATCAGCTTTGGAGAATTTTTTTTGTTTAACCCTAGTTGGGGGGGGGGGTCAGGGGAGATGGTGACTTTGGAGGTGACTACTTTGTGGTCTGATTTTACCAGGGATGATGACACTGCAGGGATGCTGCAGTGGTTTCCTGTGTTGGTTAGTACCAAATCCAAGATGTTGAAACCTCTTGTGGGGGTGTTAACCAGCTGGTCCAAGGCACTAGCATTGACGAAGTCAAGGAATCTTTGGGCATTTGTGTTCTTTCCTTGAGTAGTTCTTTCAATCAATGGTTGGGTAGTTAAAATTGCCCAGGATCAGGGTATAGGGTTGAATCTTAATGGATTTGTGGAGGTCCCTGTAAAAGGAAAAACTTCAAAGATCAATACACGTTAGGTTCAAGCAAGGCACCCTTTATTACTTGCAGCAAGGAGACAAAGCATGTAGGTACAAGGTTTGTCTGACTTTTTGGTGGTCAGTATATTATTCTTATGCAGTTCTCTTCATGTCACATAGAAAATGTTACTAATCTACTGCTGACGTAGTTGGACACAGCTTTCTGTATGTTACACAGAAAATGTTACCAGGCTTATTGCTGACATGGTCAGATTATTGCTGTCTTGCAAAAACATTTGAGAAAAACAACCTGGCCTTGGGCTTATTTTAGCCCACCTTGTCTCTTCAATTCTTCCGTTGTACAATTCTAATACATGCAATACATTTTGTCTAGATTCAAGGTACATTTCCAGCTTTGGTACAAGTAGTGCTGACTATAGTTTAAGCTTTCAAACATCTATTGTTTTCTTTATCAAGACTTCTAGCAGCTGCACATTTTCTCATGGCATAAGCAGAAATAGAATGTCTCTTATTAAGTTTCCGGTAGCTGCACATATTTTCATTGCATAAGCAGAATAAAGTGTATTTTATTAAGTTTCTAATAGCTGTGCAGATTCATGCAGTATGAACAGAATAAATATATTAACCCTTTTAAGCCTTTAATGTACTAAGCATGCACATTGCTATTATACATTTTCCTAACATTCCCCCCCTTTTAATACTTTTATTCTACTTTCAAAACAAGCATAAACATTTTTTTCTTCCCTTAACCTCTTCCTACTCAGGATTTGCAGTTAAGAGAGTCATTTAGTTTAAACCCATGAAAGCATTTTCAGTTTTTTAGTCACTCTTCAAGTTCGGCATCTTGGTATAAGGTTTCCAAAACTGAAATGTCTACACAATTTTTGATTAGTCCTTTTATGCAGGGGATGCAGCAGCACCCACACACCATCAGTAGAGCTATCCCTACACAGATGGCAATCAGAATGTTCATCAGGATACTGCCCCACCACCCAAACAATTTCTGGAAAAAGTCCATCAATGGATTTGGTCCTGGTTTGGTCATGGCTGACACCTGCTGGATTACCTCAAGATGGTTGTCTATCTCGTGTTTGTGGTCAGGAATATATGAACAGCACTCCTCCTGGATTAAAGTGCACGTACCTCCTCTCGCTGCTAGGGTGAAGTCAAGAGCCATGCGATTTTGAAGTACCACTGTTCTCATGGCAGTCAGTTCATCGGTTACCAATTCTAGGGCAGAAAAGGTTGCATTACTCATTATTTCGAGAAGCTTAGACAATTTTCTCAGTTCCCAGATTGATTTTGTTGCTCCATATGCTGGTAATACGCCTGCCCACGATATGACAGTATCACTCAGATCCTTGTGTGGTAGTCCTTTTTTATTTCCAGGGTGCATTGATTTGTCCCACTGGATTGACAGGCTTGTTGATTTCTCGGACATTCCGAATCTTCCCTTGAGGTAAAACTGTCGTGTGTCGTATGACTGGAACCAGGTATCCCAAAAAACAATTGCCGGACCTATTCTTGGGTAGCCATTTATATGCTTTTCTTCTGCATATAAAGTAACAATCTTCCACTTCTTTACTAGTAACTTTACTATACCCTTGCTCTGCATGAAACATTTTTCTGTCGATTATAGACAGTTGTTTGTAGAGATCAGCATTAAGTTTTACTTCTTCAATTGTCCTATGCATCAGTTTAACAAATGAATCATAGCTCTTGTTGCAATAGAATCTGATGTTATCGGATTTAGTGTAGCATCTATAGGGAACAGTTACATTGGAATAGCTCCAACCCACCTTGACTGTATCATTCTTATAAAAACACACAGTTCCTTTTTGTTGAATAGACAAGTGTAATGCTACCTTATCTTTTGATGTGACATCTGATGTATCATGAATTAAGTTTTCCCAGGTCTTGTTAGCCCCTAGGGGAACTGCAGTTAACAGTAGCCCTCCCATATGCTGTTGGTAAAGCTGTGCAAATCCAGCAATTCGAAACAATGAAGGTTTCAGCATACACGTATTTAATTGCCCGGTAAGTATTAAAGTTCGGGTGCCACTCTGCACGCTTATTTAGTTCTACTTGCGTGGCTGAGAAAAGAAATGGCCACAATAAAAAGATTATTGTCACCAGTACAGTCAACAGGATGGTCATGTAATATTTTTGTGGAAACGGTTGTTCTGCATTTCCGTTTTCTGCGGTTCTTCCAAGTAGGTGTATTTAGATCTTACTGGATTCCATCATCTTATTTTGGACACGTGATCTTACTCTCTGCCCTAATAGGACCTTCAGCACCAATGGTTTCTTCACTGGGTTTAAGACGGATCAGTCCTATTGATCTGACCCCCCCTTTGTAGCCAGACTTTGTGCTTAGGGTCCCAATGGAGAGGTAAGATCTTTGTCCAATTCAAAGTTCTTTACCAGCTTGCAGTGCGTCAGATGTATCCACGAAGCTCATTCTGCTATTTTGACTGCAGTAGGTGTCAAAAGAAGCACCTGGTAGGGACCTTCCCACCTTGGCAATGCCCAGTTCTTTTGCTTCACGATTTTAATCCATACCCAGTCTCCTGGCGTCACTCCCACTTCTGATGTTTCGGTTTGTTTTTTATCTGAAACAGAATTTGACTGCAACAGATGTTTAGAACTCAACAACTTTTTCATATATTCAGCTAGTGTAAAATCAGCTTCCTGGTCTGATGACATGAGAAGTTTCCACTGGGGTGTATAATAAGCTCTTCCAAACAGTTTTTCAAAAGGAGTCAATCCTTTTGCTGTAGGGACAGTTCTCATGCTCAACAGTGCCAGGGGTAAACAGTACAACCAAGTTTTTCCTGTCTCAGCTATTAATTTTCTCAATTTGCTTTTTAATATACCATTATGCCTTTCAACCAGTTGTGCAGACTGTGGATGGTATGCAGAATGATTTTTTTAAAGAAATACCAAAATGCTTACTTAACTGCTGTATGGTTTGTGTATCATTGTCACTGTAGATTCTTTCTGGAATGCCAAACCTAGGAATAATTTCCTTGACAAGTACTTTTGCCACTGTAGCTGCATCCGGATTTTTGGTTGGAAAGGCTTCCACCCACCTGGAAAACATATCTATAATGACAAGACAATACTTCTTATTTTCACATTTGTTCAATTCTATGAAATCCATACAGATAGTGTGAAACGGATATGGTGGTGTGAGGAAACTCCCTTGCTTGGGCTTTATCACCCCCTGTGCATGATGTTTGTTACAAATCTGACACATCAAACAAATTTTTTTAGCGTAGTTTGTAAATCCATACGTTGTGAACACTTGGTTCTCCAGCTGTACCATCCCCCCTGTTGAGACATGGCATTGCCCATGGCTTAACAATGCTGCATAGCGAAACAAATTAGAGGGTAGTATCGGTTTTCTTTCTTTAGTGACGTACAGCCCTTTTTCGAGGATCGCTCCTCGTTTTATCCATCGCTGTTTTTTAGCTTGCTTAGTGAGTGTCTGCATTGTTTCTAACATGTCTAGATCTAAGGTTTCAGATGGTTGCAATTCCTTATTTAAAATAAATACTTCTGTGGCTGCTTGTTTTGCAGCTGTATCAGCTCTCGCATTACCTTTTGAAATCCGATCCTGTTGCTTGGTGTGAGCTGTACATTTGCAAATGGCCACTTTCTGAGGTAACTGAATAGATTCTAAAAGATCTAAAATAAACTGTGCATGATTTATAGGTTTGCCAGTAGATGTTATCATTCCCCGTTTTTTCCACTGTTGTGCAAACACATGTACAGTGGAAAAAGTGTACTGGCTGTCAGTAAAAATGTTTACACATTTACCCTTTGCTAGGGTACATGCTCATGTCAGGCCAATCAATTCAGCTGCCTGTGCAGATAAATAGTGTGGTAAAGATTTTGCTTTTACAATCTCAGTATCAGAGACTACTGCATATCCTACTAGGTTTTTTTTTGCAGGACCCCTGTTGCACGAGCCATCCACGTAATATGTCACCTCGGCGTTGTCCAAGGGGACGTCCATGAGATCTTTTCTAGGTAGGGTCTTTTGCTCAATTACCTGCAGGCAGCAGTGGGGTGTGCCCATCTGCAGGGGTTGGGAGCAGCGTAGAAGGGTTTAAAGTTGTACATCATTCAATTGTCATATGAGGTTGGCTCAACAATATAGTCATGCAGGAAAGATGCCTAGCAGGGGAGAGATATGCCACTTTTTCTTGCAGTAAAATGATCGCGATTGCATGGGGCACTCTCAAAGTGAGAGGGTGGAACAAGACTACTGAGGCTGAAGCCTGCACTGCCATTGCAGCTGCAACTACTGCTTGTACACAGTGGGGTAAGGATCGTGCCACTGGGTCCAGTTGTGATGAATAGTAAGCGATGGGGCGTTGCTTATCCCCATGCTGTTGTGTTAATACTGATGTCATGTAACCCTGCTTGCAATCTACAGTCTGGAAAAAACGTTTATGATAGTTTGGCAATCCCAGAACTAGTGAGGACGCTATTAACTGCTTTAGTTTACAAAAGGCAGACTCTGCCACTGGTGTCCATTGTAACAAATCCAGCGCTGCCATAGGCGTCTTATATATAAGGTCAGTTAAGGGTGCAGATTCCAAAGCATAGTTTGGAATCCAGCTTCGTCAAAAATTAGTTGTACCCAGGAAGGACATAATTTCCTTCTTGGTAGTTCTTTTGGATCTTGTAAAATTGCTACTTTTCTGTCCTCATCTAACATTCTACCTTCCTTGGATATTACATATCCTAGGTATTTACCCTGTTTTTTCCAGAGCTGCAGTTTATCTTTGTTTACCTTATGTCCCTCAGCAGCTAAAAATCATAGAAGTGCTATGGTATCTTCCTTACAATCCTGCTGGGTGGGGGCCGCCAGCAGAATGTCATCAACATAAAGTAAAACCTGGCTACTTCTTGGTGGGTTGAATTCCGCCAAGTTGCTTGCCATTTCTTGTGAGAATATCATTGGACTTTCACAATATCCCGGTGGTAGGCATGTATATGTATATCTGTTTCCCTGAAATGTAAATGCAAACCAATACTGGCTATCAGGGTGTATCGGTATTGAAAAGAATGCGTTGCTAATGTCTACCACAGAAAAATACTTTTGTTGAGGTTTTAAGTCATTCAACAGGGTGTGTGGATCTGGCACTATGGGTGCAGTTGGTATTACCGCGTCATTTACAGCTTGCAAATCCTGGATCATACGCCATTCTCCATTGGCTTTTTTAACTGGAAATAAGGGTGTGTTACATGGTGAATCGGGAGATTCTATCAGTATCCCTCCTTTAAGTAAGGATGCTATAATAGGCTTTATCCCTGCCTCTGCATCTTTTCTTAAGGGATACTGTCTTTTTTGTGGTCTGAATGCTGACTTTGGCGTGATAGTGACTGGCCCCGCTGTATGAATGAGTCCTACATCTGATTTCCCTGTTGACCAGAGAGTCTCTGGTATACCGCGCAAGGCATTTTCTTCCTCCTTTAATAGAAGTGCCCATCAACTGTCTTTGCTAGATAGCAAGTGCACAGCTGGGTTGGTTTGAGTCATCCAATTCAATTTTTGTACTTGTATCCCCTGTCCTGATAGTTCTAGTTCTGTCTGTTTCTCCCATCTCATGGCTTTTTCTCCTAGGTCTGCCCATTTTATATTTTTGTTTTTAGTTAAACTAACATGTGGTAATCGATTAGATCTATAAAGTGCAAAAAACTCCTGGGGCAGTAAACATCTAGCTACACTGTTCCCTTCTGCGTCCCAGTACAGGTTACGCAGCATCAATCTATTTGTATGATTCTTAAATAATTCTTTCTCATATTCCTTATCAGGTCCTGGTGTGCTACAAAAATACAGGATACAGTGCAACAGGTGTTGCTTGGAAATGTCAAGGGAGGGAAACTTACTGATGGCTATGCTCATTAGTTCCTCGGTCACAGTCCCTGGACCAGTCGTAACCAAGTCCTGGCTGTACCAGTAAAACATTTCACCCTCCGATTGCACCACAAAGTCATTATTTTGTCACTGTGCTTCCATACCCTGCATGGTTGGGACTACTGCTATACCAAATATCTGCATGAGGTCTCTGCCCAAGAGATTTACCAGGCATTTTGCAGAAACTACAATTTTGCTTTTCTGTGTTAATCCTGAAATTGGATCAGTTATTGCAATGTTATGGGAGAGAGGCTCCCGATACAGCTGTCCATTAGCTGCTTTGACCAGTATGTAATCAGGTGACTATGTTTTCTGGTAGTTTGGAGGGGTGTATCAGGGTTCGTGATGCCCCTGAATCACACAAAAATTTGACCTCTCTTCCTTCTACCAAGAGTGTAACTTCTGGTTTTGTGTCTGCTAAATAGAGCTCCAAGCTCAACAAAGCTAGGTCTAATATTTTGTTTTCTTCCTTGTCACTAACTTCCTGCACTTTTTCTATTCCCTCTTTCACATTCTCATTTGTCCTTTCTTTGCTAGCCCCTTCTGGTGGTTCTTGACTATCATATAGTCAGTCCTCATCCTCCTTGTCTTCCGTTGTTGCCTTATTTTTCCTGCAATCCCTAGCCAAATGTCCCTTTTTACCACATTTAAAACATTCTCCCCTTTTCTTACACCCTTCAAAGTCCTCTGATCGCTGATCAGACTGCTTGTTTCCCTGTGCATTTTTCATGCCCTTTTTCCCAGACTGCACTACATAAACTTCTGCTCTGTCTTCTACAGAAAATACTTCAGCTTTCTTTTTCTTTTTGCTATTAAAATGCCTTTCGGCATGTCTAGCATATTCAAGTAATGATTGTAACCTGCTGGTACGATGGTCTACCATGTGTTTTGTAATAAAACTGCTTATAGGCGCACTACTGCCTTTCAAAAATGCATTCTTTAACTGCTGTTCATATGGGGAATCTTGCGTTTGATCTTCAGGAACCTGCATTCTGCAGTGGTTATTAAAACATTCTAACAATTTGGCATAGTACTGGTCAATTGTTTCACCTTCTTGTTGGATGCATTGATTAATGCAAGTCCAGTCTGCCCTAGGTTTCCATTTTTCAGAGATGCGGTCTGTAAGTCCTTTTACTCTTGTGTCTAATTCTGCGCTGCTATGTGGGAGGGGTCTTTGTGCAGCATCACGAGGGTTCCAGTTGCCACAAATCCTGTACCAATCTGGCCCTACAATTTGTCTAACTACTTTTTCTACATTTAAGTTATAACTTAACCTCATTCCTTGTAAGTCTTCTGAGAATTTTCTAAAATTAATCTTCGGATGGGGAATTCCCTCAGTGGCTTTCCGGATATCTTCCGTAGTCCAAGGTCTATATACTAAGATAGTTGGGTCCTGATTGTCCTGACCTGCCTGAGGATTAGGTACTTCTATAAGTGGGCATATTTCTTCTTCTTCTCCTATAGATCGTGAATTCTTAACTATTTGCCATAACTCAATACCTTCTTCTGAATTACTTGCCTTTGTTCGGGACCTGGTTCCGATGGGATCTCTGATTTTAGTTAGTTTTAGTTTTATAATATCTCTATCTTCAGTGACCACAGAATACAGTGGGGGTGGACTAACCTGTTCACTCGCTTCATATTCTGGTAAGGGAGCCGGAGGTGCTGATGCTATTACCTTTACCTTCTTTATCTAAAAACATTGCTTTTGAATCTTTATCTAAAAACATTGCTTTTGAATCTTTGTTCCTTTGGTTCCTATGGTTTACTTCCTCCAGCCACCTGTGTGCATGGGGAATTCCTAACCGCCGTTGCTTTTTTACCTGACCCTTGGAATCGTTTTTGAGTTGTTTGATAAGTTTGATAAGCGAGGATGTTTCTAATTTTCCGTTGAATTCATATTTATTAACCCATTTTGAAAAATATCTAATATTATCGGCACGTTGCGACTGCATATATTTTGCGTCTTCCATTAACGGTGGGCTCTGGGGTGTTTTTGTGGAATTATTACCCATTTTATTTTACCTTTGATTGTTACGTAACGTCTCTTAATTTTAACGTGTACCATGGATTTTGTTATAGTCTCTTCAGAATGACTGCCTACTTATTTTGTTTCTCCTGATCTATGACAAGACAGTACTCTTTTTTTATTCCTGACTGTAAGAAGAATACAATCTGATAAAAAACAATACACATCTAGTCCCTGATCTGAAACAGAAAACAAAAAAGTAGATTCACCTTACCTGAGCCCACGTGATTGATCACCGATTCACTGAGACCCGTCCTTCAGTCACAGATCAGAAAGTGGCTGGCCTCTTTTGACGACAATTCAGTCAGAGGACTTTTAATATAAGAAGAACCGATTTGGTTTCTTCCCCGTACAGTTTCAGCCACCTGGCCGTCTGATCCGAGGTGAAGAGAGGGTTCCAGTCCGAAGGACCAATCTGTAAAAGGAAAAACTTCAAAGATCAATACATGTTAGGTCCAAGCAAGGCACCCTTTATTACTTGCAGCAAGGAGACAAAGCATGTAGGTACAAGGTTTGTCTGACTTTCTGGTGGTCAGTATATTATTCTTATACAGTTCTCTTCATGTCACATAGAAAATGTTACTAATCTACTGCTGACATAGTTGGACACAGCTTTCTGTATGTTACACAGAAAATGTTACCAGGCTTATTGCTGACATGGTCAGATTATTGCTGTCTTGCAAAAACATTTGAGAAAAACAACCTATAAGCTCACCTTGTCTCTTCAATTCTTCCATTGTACAATTCTAAAACATGCGATTCTTTTTGTCTAGATTCAAGGTACATTTCTAGCTTTGGTACAAGTAGTGCTGACTATAGTTTAAGCTTTCAAACATCTATTGTTTTCTTTATCAAGACTTCTAGCAGCTGCACATTTTCTCATGGCATAAGCAGAAATAGAATGTCTCTTATTAAGTTTCCGGTAGATGCACATATTTTCATTGCATAAGCAGAATAAAGTGTCTTTTATTAAGTTTCTAATAGCTGTGCAAATTCATGCAGTATGAACAGAATAAATGTATTAACCCTTTTAAGCCTTTAATGTACTAAGCATGCACATTGCTATTTTGCATTTTCCTAACAAGCTGTATAGCACAACTATAAGCATTAGGAAGTGCAATTCAATGAAATAAATGTAAGAAAAAAACTTACTCTGATTTTGGAGCCTCAGGAAATTTCTGCTACATCACAAAAATATCCTTGTTTTCCCACCTCTCCTTGACTAGTTTAGACCAGTATACAGGCTTTGCTGTATTCTGGGCTGTGGTGTAGTTCCTGTGTTGTCCACTGCCTTACTTGGATAGAAGGAAGTTTCTTTGCTCACCAATGGGAGTGGGGAGCCTTGAGCAGCCTATCTGTCCCTGAAGGAGTGACCTCAGCACAAGAGCGTGTAGTAATTGGTTGTTTTGGACCATTTCTAGCTCTTTTGAAGTTCCCTGTTTAAAATCCGCCTCTGAGCATTTTTTTCTGGCTATACTACTCAGCAACAGCTCCTCGTGGTCCTGCAGAGTGGTCCTAGCAGCAGAGAACTGAGAAAAGCGACTACTTTCCTGATTTAAGTATTTTTTGCTGTTTTTTACCTGAATACCTTCTCTTGCTTACCTTGAACAAGCTTAAACTGTTTATTTAACTGTTTGTTGCATTATATATTATCTGCGCTTAAAGTTTCATTTAGTCGAAAATTGGTCGAAAGTTGTTTGTTTGTTTGTTAAATTTAACTGTTGAGGCTGCCCACTAAAGTGTGCTAGCCTGTGTAACTGATGTATTACAGTTTCCTGCATTTCTGTGTGCTTTCTATCTCAAAAACAAAAAAAAACAAAAAAAAATCCTTGTTTTCCTGCCTCTCCTCGACTAGTTTAGACCAGTATACAGGCTTTGCTGTATTCTGGGCTGTGGTGTAGTTCCTGTGTTGTCCATTGCCTTACTTGGATATAAGGAAGTTTCTTTGCTCACCAGTGGGAGTGGGGAGCCTTGAGCAGCCTATCTGTCCCTGAAGGAGTGACCTCAGCACAAGAGCTTGTAGTAATTGGTTGTTTTGGACCATTTCTAGTGCTTTTGAAGTTCCCTGTTTAAAATCCGCGTTTGCACGGCTTTGCTCGTTAGCATAGCGAGCGGTTAAACAAGGTTAAACGTTTTCTGACTCCGCCAAGTCTGCTCTTCAAATTTTCCCTTAAGAAAGCTCTACTCTTATAATAATCAGTCTAATCGCTTTATTATAAGCCTAGCACTTGTTCTCAAAACCTCTCTTCTAAGTAAGCACTCGCTAACTAAAGTAAGCACTACATCTACCTAACTAGCATCCTCTCCGGTTCAGCTGGTTAATCTGGGAATCTTGAGACAATGCTACAATTGTCTCATGTACACAGACAATCCTCTCCTCCTCCCAACAAACACAAATACATGTGAGAGATGCAACTATATAGCCAAACTGGAGGCTGAACTCTCTCAACTCAGGACTGGCAAGACCAGACAGGAGGAGAAGGTAACCACACACACACCAAACCCAGTCCCACATAGACCTACCACAACTGCAAATCAAACACATAATAACACACAGACATACTCGGAGGCTCTAACAAAAAACTTACCAAAACAACAGAGGCTCCCAAAGCAGACACCCAAAATTCCACCACCTCAAAACATAACACATGCAACACATACTTCAATAAATCAGTGTGTCAAACAATCACAGCCCTTAAGGCCACACACCATGCCTGATACACTAGTAATAGGTGACTCTATAGTGAGACACACTGACGTTCCGCTTACCAGGCTGAACAAGGAGAGGGTAACGGTGAGCTGCTTATTGGGAGCTAGGATCCGGCACATAACACACGCACTCAGGTCACTCCAAAGCAAGTACAAATATGACTCCGTCATTGTCCATGCCGGCGTGAATGACCTGAGATGTACCTCCCTGGACTACATGAAAAGAGACATAGAGGAGCTCTCTGATTATGTAGCCCAGGCTGGTATGACCCTGACTCTGAGCAGCATCTTGCCCTCACCAAGAATTATGCCACAATACAAAGACAAAATGATCAGCTTTAATAATTGGCTCAAATACTGGTGCATTCTAGGGGGATCCAATGTCTGTCTGCTTGGGATGACATGCTGGACAAGCCACGCTGCTTCGCAAGGGACGGCTTGCATCTGTCACCACTGGGCTTCCGGATATTGGCTAAGGCTCTTGCCTCCCCCATAGTGCCTTTTTTAGGCAAGGCTCAAAAGACAAACCCACCTCCTTAGAAAACAAAAATGGAAAAAAATTAAGGGTAATGCTGCTCAATGCCAGAAGTCTAAATCTCAAGATGCAGGCTCTCGAAGCACTCCTCAGTATGGAGAACATCGATGTCTGTGCAGTAACTGAAACCTGGTTCAAGGCTCCTGAGAGCACCCCAGCACTACCAGGCTATACCTCGTATCATGCTTTTCGGCCCCAAAACTCAGGCCAAACCAAAAAGGGAGGAGGAGTGTTCATATTCATCAAGGACACCCACACCTCCAGGTTAGTGGCAACACATGAAGCATCAGAGACCATCCAGGTGCAACTAACCATAGGCAAAACTGCTATACAACTGGTAGCATGTTACAGACCACCCTCCTAATCTCAGGAACCCCACTCAGCCTTCCTGAAGACATTGGAGGATATGAATGTCTCACCAAACACCATCATACTGGGAGACTTCAACTACCCTAACATAGACTGGGTGCATTATTCTAGCCCAAACACCCTAGCCCAAAGGTTCCTGGAATTCATAAATTCAAATGCAATTGAACAGCTAGTCACCTCTCCCACAAGGGGAGATAATATACTACACGTGATCATCACAAACATGGGGACAAAATGCTCCACACCGGAAGTATACCCCTCACTAGTGAGATCTGACCACAAACTAATCACCCTGGATATACATATCCCACCTCCACCCCAACACAAAAGACTACAGTGAAAAACTTCTCAAAAGCCGACTTTACACTTCTTAAAACTGAGATGGTATCCTTTAAGCCCACTGGGCCAGTGGAAACCACATCCCACAATGCAGAATCCTTCACAAATGCTTTCTACGGACATCTCCAAGAATGCATGGATCATGCAATCCCAAATAAAACCAAGACCCTCTCCACCAAGGGTAAGCATCCTGTCTGGTAGACCCCAACCATAAACAAATTGCATAACAAAAGAAGGAAGCTACTGCACGACAGAGCAAAATCCCATAAAGAGAAGGCATCTCTGATCAGCACTAGTAGACAGCTACGTTCTCTCATAAAAACATCCAAGGTCAACTTTGAGAGAAAAATCGCTATGGACACTAAGGATAACCACAAGGCCTTCTTCAGCTATGTTAGAAACCTGGGCGGAAACCCTCAGATATGTTCAGAGTTAGTTCACAATGACAAAAAATACACTGAACCCACAGATATTGCCAACATTCTGGCAGACAGGTTCAGTGCAAATTTCTCCCCTCCCTCACCCCCAAAAGAAGAAATACTTATCCCAGCTGAATGTAACCTCCCTGTCATCTCAGATGTCCAGGTGAGAACTGCCCTCAGCAAAGCTAAAAACATAGCATCAATGGGACCTGACGGTATCCCGGGTTGCGTGCTACGTGAACTCCAAGAGGAGCTAAACCCGCACATAAGAATGCTATTTAACCTTAGCCTTACTACAGGATATGTACCTGAACACTGGCGTACAGCAACAGTAGTCCCACTCCACAAAGGAGGCACCTCTGCAGACCCTGGTAACTACCGCCCCATAAGCTTAACCAGCCTGGTCTGCAAAGCTATGGAAAGAATCATTATGGAACTCATAAACAGAGACACTGGGGACTTACAGACACTTGATCCCACACAGTTCAGCTTTGTAAAGGGCAGATCCTGCCTTTTGAACCTGGTTGACTTTTTCGAAACAGTCACTAGAGCCATTGACGGGGGCAAAGCAGTCCATACAGCCTACCTGGACTTGGCTAAAGCTTTCGACACAATACCCCACTCTGGCATCATAGACAAGCTCAACAGCTTAAATGTAAATCCATATGTCACAAGATGGGTGGCAAACTGACTAAAGGATAGAACCCATAAAGTCAAAATCGCTGAAGCCATGTCAGACTCAAAGCCAGTCACAAGTGGTGTCCCACAGGGCTCTGTCCTGGGACCCCTCTTGTTCGGCATTTATTTCTCAGATGTGAAAGCAAACATGGGAGGGTTGTGGCTGACAAAGTTCACAGATGACTGCAAACTAGGCACCATAGTCGATACACCAGCTGACACATACATCCTACAGAAAGGCCTCACTGAAACGGACAACTGGTGCCGGAGTCATGGCCTTAAACTAAATGCCAAAAAATGTATAGTCATCCCCTTTGGGAAAAACAAAGTACCCACAAATTATCACATAGACAGTAACCCACTGAGTACGGAAAAGTAATCAGAGACCTGGGGACCCAAGTCGATAGTGACCTCTCATTTGACACCCACGTTGCCAAAGTGGTTAGAATGACTTTCTACCTTGCCCACCTTATCATGAAGGGATTCACATCCAGATCAAAGGAGGTCATTGTACCCCTATACTCCTCCCTTATCAGGCCCATGATTGAGTACAATGCCCCATTTGGTATGTACCTCACCCGGCACTTGCAACAGCTAGAGAGACCCCAAAAGTACCTCACCAAGAGGATCAAGGGTCTCCAACATATGTCATATGCTGCCAGACTAAAGAAACTCCAGCTCTATTCAGTAGCATACCGCCTGCTCAGAGGTGATCTGTGCCTGACGTACAAGGCCATGTCCAATCAGGAATTGATGGACATGCTCCTCCTCAAAAAATCCAAATCCATCAGAGCCACGAGAGCTAAAGATTTAAACCTCAGCACAAATATGAATAGGACATGCTGGAGGGACAGATTCATAACTCAGAGGCTTCCCATACTCTGGAACAGAATCCCAGTTCATGTTAGGCAGAGCCCCTCACTGACTCTCTTCAAGAGAAATATTGACGAGTGGATGGGAGATCGTAGGTTTACCCCAGGGGTCACATCTGTGTCACTACTAGACAGGGGCACAGTAAACTAATTCTATTATGTAAGGGGGTCTTCACTGTGTCACTACTAGACAGAGGCACAGTATTCTAAATCTATTCTGTACACTTTTGTACCATTACATGGGGTGGCGAAAGCCACATCACTATGGCTAGGCTTATAAATGCCCCAGGGCAGATAGCCTAGTACCAAACTATGAAACTATGAAACATAACTCCTCAGCCTTGTAAAAACACAAGGTTTAAATACCAGAAAAGCTGAAAGAATCTAGATTCTCAAATTACTACCCAAATCCTGCTAGCCCCTGCACTTTCACCCAATCACTCATGCTAGAGAAGGTCAGGCAACCCTGTTACTCTCACTAACAGAGAGGGCAGTCCCCTACTAGCACAAGATGGCTGCCAGGAAACTCAGCAAGCAAGACAACCAGGCCTGGATGCAGCAAACCTTTATCTAGGCTATGCTACTTGACTAGAAGACAGAAAAGTCCAGAAATAAAAATGCACAAAAAAGCACAGATAGAGCATTCTGAAACAGAAAATATAATTATCAGTATGAAAAAAGTTTACAGTTAAGTAATTCAGTAAAAACGGAGTTTCAGTAATGAAACATTAGTTAGCAATGAAAATATAGTTAAACAGTATACAGTATAAAACAGTCCAAGAATGCAGTGAAACAGTAAAATAAGCCTTGTAACAGCGTAAAATGTAGTAGATTAGCTGTATAGCACAACTATAAGTGTTAGGAAGTGCAATTCAATGAAATAAATGTAAAAAAAAAACTTATTCTGCTCTTGGAGCCTCAGGGAAATTCTGCTGTGTCACAGTGATGAATCACCACTCCTTAGCCTGGTAAAAACAAGCCAAAATCCATTGAAATTATCTGATCAGGAAATGAACACAGGCCATGGTGGTGGAGAGTGCCAAATCCTAACCACTAGACTGCCAGGGATATCCCTAATGTGCGAATCAAACCCCGTACCTTGTGTCTGTCAGGTAAATACCTTAAGCATTAGGCCATCCCCCAACATTTTTTGACTCGGTATGTCTGACTGAGCAACAGACCATTTCAGCGGGGACCTGGGGAGAAAAGCTCCACATAATAATAAAATTGATAAGGTAGGGTATTACAATGTGTACAGAAAAGTTTCAAATATAAGTGTATACTATAGTACAGAGGTGAGTGAACAAATATATTGTGGAGTGAAGCTGTATGACAAAACCTGCATTACTGTATTCCCTGGGGAGTCATTTACCCCAGGCAGCTACCACATTGAAAAATACAATACAATATAATACACACGATGCGGAGTTAATAAATGCTGTAGGCAGAGATAAAGGAAGTCCAAGATGGTTACTATGGTCACATAATGATCTGCAAAAGCAGTACAAAGGAGAGCATAATAGGAAGCTCAGGGGAAGTAAGGCAGGAAATAAAACCATACAGCCCAGTAAGGAAGAAGTGAGCAGGGAATGTAGGAAGGACATTTGGGAGTACTGAGTGAGATGGCAGTGAGCAGGGAATGTAGGAAGGACATCTGGGAGTACTGAGTGAGATGGCAGTGAGCAGGGAATGTAGGAAGGACATTTGGGAGTACTGAGTGAGATGGCAGTGAGCAGGGAATGTAGGAAGGACATTTGGAAGTACTGAGTGAGATGGCAGTGAGCAGGGAATGTAGGAAGGACATTTGGAAGTACTGACTGAGATGGTAAAAGTAGGAGTGGAGGTAGAGGCTGGAAGCTTAAGTGATGTTAAAATGATAAAGGAGTCAGACAATTAGCTTGAAGTAAGACAGGAGCAGGTCCTAGAGTTAAGTAGTGTTTCTTTTAAGGCTTTTTTGAAGTTATAAGTATTGGATATAGTTCTGATGGACAGAAGGAGTTTGTTCTAGGTTAAGGAAACTGAGTAGCTATATAGATGTTGGCAGATTGTTTTTTTGGGTTTATGGATATCCAAGAGGAGCTGGTCTGAGCTCTGGAGAGTGAGAGCAGGTGTATAAGAAAAGATGAGGGATGAGACAGCAGGGCAGCAAGTAGGTTTGTAGAGGACAGACTGACTGATGAGTAGTTGAGGAAGTAAGAGCTGGTAGGGGAGTTCAAGCCAGCTAAGAGATTTGAGAGAAAGGCAGTGGTGAGAGTTGTAAGGCTGGTTTGTAGCAAATCTAGCAACTTTATTGTAACTGAGTTTAAGCTTAGACTTTAGAGATGATTGTAGGTTAGGATCGGTGAGGCATAGAGTAGATTGGGAAGTAGGTAGGCATAGGTGAGGAGGAATCTAGAGCCTTTGGTGAGAATGTTTTGTTTCAATAGAGGAAATCTGGTTTTTGGTGAGTCTTATTTATGCAATTTTGAATTTATAGATCAAATTTATGTTGATCATCAATGACATCAGCCAGGAGCTTAATATGTGTTTTTACATTAATAACAGTATTGTTAAGTGAAGTGATGTGATTTGAAATAAAGATTCATGATGAGAGAGAGATTTTGGGAGGAACAACAGAAGTTTGGTTTTCTTAGGATTAAGTATCAGTTGATTGTCAGTTAACCAAGTTTCGACATCGTTGAAGGAGTTTTGTGCTAATGTGTGGAGGTGAGGGAGATTGTCAGAAATGGAGATGATAGTTGAATCATCTGCATATTGAACAAGAGAGGATTGAGAGCAGGAAGTATGCAGAGAATTAGTGAAAATGTTAAATTGCAGAGGTCCGAGAATGGAACCCTCTGGTACACCTGTATTGACAGGGGGGAAAGAAGAGAAAAGAAGGAGGAGAGCCATCTGACAGACAGCTGTCAATCAGACAATGTATCTTGAGAACCATTTAAGAGAGGAGTAAGAGAGACTAAGATCACGCAATTTGGTAAGGAGTTTGGGGTGAGAGGCAGTGTCAAAGGCTTTGGATAGGTCTAGGAATAGACTGGAAACAAGTTTATTGTTGTCTCTGGCTTGAGAGATAGTTTGTGTGAAGGAAAACAGAGCAGTAGTTGTACTATGGTTAGGACAAAAGCTGTGTTGCATATGAATGAGATGACTTTCCTGAAGAAGGTAGTCATGGAGCTACTTATGCATACATTTTTCAAGAAGTTTAGAGAGGTGAAGCAGAATGGTTAGGGGTCTGTAGTTTGAGATGTTAGTGGAGTGACCTCCCTTGTGAATTGGTATAGTAAAGAATTTTTTCCAGTTGGTGGGGACAGTAGATTTGTGGATAGATCAGTTGATCAAGATGGAAATAGGGAAGACTATTGAGATAGTGGCACGCTTTAGGAAGAAGGGAGGTAGATTATCAGCCGAGGGAGAGCATTGCTTTACTTTATTAAATAGAGATCTTATGTAAGCAGTGGGAACTGGCTTGAGTGAGAAGGTGTTTTTGTGGCTAGGGGGGTAGAGAGGTTGGAGGTTTGACTACTGTGGGTCAGTTTACTGATGGAGTCGATTAAGTAAGAGTCAAGAATAGTGTCTGTTTCCATTGAAGTGTTGTTATAGCAGGGGAGTAGTATAATGGGGCTACTAGGATGAAGAATCTTATTTATGGTGTTACAGAACATTTTATTTTTATTTTTATTTTACATTTGTTGACCGGGATAGTCCGACTGGATGCATGTCCATTTTCAGAGGAGGCCCGGGGAGAAAAGCTCCAAGGGTAAGCAGATACAGCATTACATAATACCAGCATTACATATTACAAACAGACTATTTACAGAGATTACATAAATAAGCAAGTTAAACAAGTTCCACAGGTTACAGTTAATCCTGAGTCAGGATTAAATTAAATTACACAGTAAACTGGTTAACAGATTTTTACACATTCTAGAGAGAGTTAGCCAGGCTTGATACATTGACATAGCCAGTTAAGTGACAAATGTTGTTTGAGTCTAGTTTTAAATTGACCTAAGGTGGAAAGTAAGGTAATATCAGCTGGAAGAGAGTTCCAGGATCTACTTGCAGAGTTTGCAAAGAGAGAATCACCGGCTGTGTTATTAATTTTGCTAGTCTGAATTAGTAGTTTGTTAGAGGATCGAAACGGTCTAGGATTGTTATAGGGGGTGATAATATTTTTAAGTGCAGGAGTATTGTCCGGATTATAGATGATTTTATAGGCCATAATCAGTTGGTTATACTGGATTAGGCTGGGTAGTTCAAGCCAACCAAGCTGATTTAGATTGATGCAATGATGTGTCCTAAAAGGCAGCCCAGTGGCAAACCTGGCAATGTGGTTGTAGCAAATTGAGAGTTTGTTAAGGACAGTCTTGTTCAAATTCGAGAGTAGAGGGGATGCATACAGAAGGGTTGAAAGAAGGTAAGAGCGAGCTATGGCAATTTTAGCTGGAGGGGTTAGGAAGGCTTTTATTCTGTAAAGTGACCCTAGTTTTTTATTGATGGTTTTGATAGTTTGGTTAACATGTAGGTCAAACTTTAGATTATTGTCTATGATGACACCTAGTAGTTTTGTAGATGGGTCAGGGGAGATTATTGTGCCATCATTTGATTTTATGGTAAAGGTGAAGGCGGTAGACCTACGTGTTGGTGAAAATAACAGCATTTTAGTTTTTTTGGGATTTAGGATCAGACGATGTTCAGAAAGCCAGTTTTCTATTGTATTAAAGGTGGTCTGGGTAGCTGACCGTAACTACTGGAGATGTGGCTGAGCAAATCAGAGTAGAATCATCAGCATATTGGATACAGCTGACTTTTGGGATGACAATATAAAGGTCGTTAATGAAGATGGAGAACAGCAAGGGTCCTAGTATAGAGCCTTGTGGTACTCCGAGGGTGTTAGGTAGAAGGTTAGAGAATTTGTTCTGCCAGAGGACAGCCTGCTGTCGATCATTCAGGTAGAATTGAAACCATTGGAGGGCTCCAGTATCTAGACAGAATGTTTGCAGGGTGTGGATTAAAAGTTGGTGATCAACCATATTGAATGCCTTGGAAAGATCCAAAAAGAGGGCTGAGGATATATAATTATTGTTGCGATTATGGTTTATGGTGTTAGTAAAGGCTAGGAGAACTGAAGTAGTGCTGTGATGAGGACGGAAGCCATGCTGAGTGTCTGCCATAAGGCAATTTTGGATTAGGTGGCGCATGAGTTGTCTATGAATACATTTTTCCATAATCTTTTTTGAATTGCTGTGATGATTGGTTTGAGGCTTTAGGCAGAAGTTTTTCTTATCATTGTTTACATGTTTTTTAGTAGGTTTATGGAGTTCCTTATAGTTTTGGAGGTGGGTAGGAGAGTGAATTCTTTGCCAGGTTTTCCACATGTTGTCCCTCTTGTACAGGGGTGTAGCTAGGATTTTCAAATTTGTACTCACAGCTCTCAAACTGCTACCCCCCTCCCCAGCCAAGTTATGGCCATTCTCGTAATTCACGGTTCGCTCGTTTAGTGTCGATGAAGAGGCATTCGCTGTAATGCCTCTTCAGTAATATAATATAGATTCACTCAAACTCGGTTCCTTGAATTGAAAATTAACCTGAAAATCAGTTCTTTGAAAAATGCAGCATGGTAGTTGGGGTAGAGGATTCATGCTTTTGTTTTCTGTAACTAAGGTACAGGTTTTGAGCTTGAGTAAATTACTAACCACCTGCTACCCCTAACTAGGGTGTTTCATTCACACACACACACCCCTACCTACCTCTTAGTGCAAGAAATATGGACAAAGCCTAAAATAAACAGGGACAGATATTAAATAATGCTCTCATGAACTTAGAAAGTTGCTAGAATAACAGGATTTGTGCTAGTATGAGAAAGTTGCTAGAATAACAGGATTTGTGCTAGTATGAATTTTTCTAAAGGACTTGAAGTCTGAAACTCAAATGTCTGTCATTATTTAGCAACTTTAGCCTTCTATGATTTTCTAGAAAATCACACAATTTATGAGAAACAGACAAAAAATATGGGGCAAAATCTGGACATTCTGCAAAATTTGGACGGTTGAGAGGTATGCTACCTACCTACCTACCTCACACACACACACACACACACACACACACACACACACACACACACACACACACACACACACACACACACACAAATACCTCTCAACCTCTTAGAGCAACAAACCCATAAATAAAACTGAGGCAAAGGCCCAAAAATAAGGACGTTTTTTTTAAATATTGCTCTTATAAACTTAGAAAGATAATAGAATAGTAGTAGGTCTTGCATTAGTATGAATTTTTGAAGGTATGAAATCAAACTCAAATGTCTGCCATTATTTTCTAACTTCAGTCTTTAATGATTTGCCACTAATCTGCCAAAAAACACCCCGCAATTTTATGAAAAATGGACTAAAAATGTGATGCAAAAATCTAAATCTGCCAGACAATACAACTGGGAACCTGTCAAAGAAGGGACACCATTTTAATAGGAACACTGTTAACTTGAGCAGCTGACAAAATTAGAGAATCTACATGCATTTCTGAAATAAAAGTAATCTATAACTATGATCATTGCAGTTATTTATAATTGTAAACCCTCCACATTTTCTTCCAAAATTGCTATTTTGCGGAGGGATTATTAGGGGGAGAGCAACATTTGAGCCAAAATTGGGGACAGTTGAGAGGTTTGGATATTCCTGATTCTATAAAGTGATTTATTTGCACATACCTCTCAACCTCTTAATGCAGGAAATCTGGACAAGGCCAAATATACTGGGGGAACATACAAACAGTACTAAAAATTGATCTTGTATAAACTTAAGACAGTTGATAGAATAACAGGTCTTGCTTAAGCATGTATTTTTCTGAAGATTATGACGTCTGAATCTTAACGTCGGTCATTATTTAGTGACTTCATTCTTAAATGATTTGCCAGAAAAGTTTTATTTTGCATTTTACAGCACCAACACCTATAAATAATGCTAAACAAGGCAATGCAGTCTCACAATGAAACTAGACTTAACATTAAAACTTCTCTGCCCTTGAAACTCACATTCATTGAAACAGCATTGAAACCCACATTCAAAGAAAATACATTTTGCCAGTGGCAGATAAAGATTAACTTTGGACTGTTTTCAAATCATAGGCCCCTTGCACATGAAACATACACATGCTCTTTGATACACCTTCCTGATTTTATTAAATTATATTCCTTGTACAATACAGTATAGTTGTTAGACAGCATTTTAAATTTATTGTTTTGAACATTTTTTCCAGTAAACAATGAAATAAAATGCATGCACCAATAATGACAAAACAGCCCAGTTCAGAACATTTCCATCATAAAAGTCTACTCAAACTTCTACAGTCCACCAGTATCAGTAAATATGCACAATCTCTGAACTAGTAAAACCCATCTACATAATTCCACATTAAAGAAATCTGTAACTAATGAAGAGGCTGCTGCTAGCAAACAACTTTATATTTCATGGTTTCATCTACAAATAAAGTGTCTTTTGCCCTTGAGGAATAAGTTGCCTATGTTGCATTAAACAAAATGATACACTAGTAATATTGCAACAGGGAATGGATGGCAAACTGATAACAGGTTCATAGTTACTACTAGATATCTTCGCCAAAAATAACTACAGCATCCACCCCCTTTACAACACAGTACAGTATCAAGAATACATCTACCTACTGTGGGAGAAGAACCCACAGCCTTCTGCATCAAAAGCAAGTATACTACCTGTTGTGCTATTAACAGTACAAGCAGACTCAGCATAAGCAACACTAAACTTTAGTTCCACTGCAGCTCTCAGCTCCTTGTAAAATGTACTCGACACTCAGCTGTATCTCTGAACTTTGCAGCACAAGAAATCTGGAAAAAGCCAACATTTATTGGGGGGGGGACAAAAGCCCTTTGCTATTTAAGTGCAGTTTCAAAATTAATAAACAGTTTTCTTTCTGGAGCTTCAGTTTCAAAATGCACGCACTTTATTTCTCCCAGATTTAAAAGACTTGTGTTCAGTTAACCTTAACCTTGCAATATTGGATCAGTATCTCTAACTACTGATAAATGCAATAGTTCTTTTAGTTCTTTATAAAAAACTTTTACATCAACTACTGTTATTTGTATATACTTTTCAGTACAAGAGCATTCTGTTGTAGAATTGCATTATTTATTATTTTGTTCACAGTGGATACATCTCTTCCAGTAGCCATCTTAAAATTAATATTTTAGTATTATTTCTTATATACCTGAAACTGGATCATGTTTTCAGATTTAAGCATTTTAAGCTATTAAAAGAAAATATTTTCTTTAGACAGTTTGCATTTTGTTTTTATTAAGCATAGTGCAGGAGCAATGACTATTAAACCTCTTTTCAGTTTATTTAACACAAGCTTTAAAAGTATATGTGTATAATTCCACGACACACACACACACACACACACTCACACACACACACACACACACACACACACACACACACACACACACACACACACACCCCTTACCTGATAATCCGTTCACCCGAACACACACACCTTTACCTGATAATCCGTTTACCCGTTTACCCGAACACACACACCCTTACCTGATAATCCGTTCAACCGAACACACACACACCCTTACCTGATAATCCGTTCACCCGATTACCTTCACGATCACCATCCATTCGCGATTGCCTTGCCAACAATGATTATGCAGCTGCCGCCACCATCATTCAAGCTATGCACATTTCCAGCTCACAGCCAGCCAGCCGGACATGACATGATGATGTGAGCTCAATTCCGACTGGCTGGTATGTAGCCATGAAATGTAACTTAAAGGAGCCAACGCTGTTTACATTTTTTAATTAAAAAAGCTACCCCCGTTCTAAAAAAGTTGTACTGAAATCAGTACAGTGCCTCCAGATGTCCCTGCGCTTGTACATTAAAGATTGAATAGTTTGAGAGAGCAATGGTGCAAAGAGAGATTTTACTTGGGTTTTCCTAGGGGGAGCTAGGGGGTTAAGAATATCATGAAAAATGTAGCTGAATTTATGTGCAGCATCATCAAGGGATAGGTGGAAATGGAAGGACCAGTTAATAGAGGCAAGTCTATTGCTGACCACTTCAAGGTCAACGTTTGTGAGGTTGTTGGCATTCTTTGAATTTATGTGATCTGATATGCTGTTGGGAGTGTCTTAGAATGCAGGTGGGAATGTAGTCACTTATAGAATTGGGAAGAGTTTCAGGGTTGTGGTATAGGTTAGGATTGGATGCCAGGATCCAGTCTAGGATAGATCGAGGCTTGCTTGCTTTGTTAAAATGGTTGGAGGGTGAGATTATTTGTGTGAAGCCATGGAGATTTATGATGGAGTTAGGGGAGGCAGTACGTCGATGTTGACATCTTCCAGAAGTATAGTTTCATAAGATATTTCATGAGTGAACCAGCAGAGAATCTGTTCAAGGATGGGGATATTATTGAAGGGGGGATATATATCACAGCAATTGTGAGTTTATTGTGATTAAGTTTACAGTTTACTATTAGGAGTTCTGCAGGATGAAAGTTGGGGGGGTGAGATGGGCACAGGGGTTGTCAAAGGAAAAATATGCTTTAAAAATGATCAAAACACGGTAGGTTCAGGTTAAGGCACTTTAATCTTGCAGCAAGGAGACAAAAACATGCTAATACAGAGTTTGTCTAACTAGAATCAGGAAATGCAGACATTTTTATACACTTTCTAATAAGACATTGCCTACCAAGCTGACGTAGTGAATCACAAGTTTTGTCATCATCATTTTGTAGTGATTGTTTTTACAATATTCTGCTGGTACTATCAATTTTTATGAGAAACATCCTAAGAAAAACAATGTGGCCTTGGCTACCACCGGTTAGATATATGCAATGTTACCAATCAAGGTACTATGGCTAATTCGAACACAAAGCAAGTATAGATTGCAGTTCATTTCTCTAACAGTCCTTTGTCTATGTTATCTCTAACTTCTGCAGCTGTGTATGTTCTCATACTTCGAACAGAGCTGATTGTTTAAAATCATTACATTTACAGAATATAGCATTGTTCATTCATTTCTTCCTGACCTAGCAGATAATCACCTGCTTCTCAAGTACATTTCCAAAAGGCATAAACATGAATATTGCTGTGCTAGCAATTACTAGGTCAGAGGGCATCTTGCAAGTTTCAGAAAGCACACTGCAGTTTCAAAAGCATCTTTTCAGTCTCATGTGAAACTCAACTGTATATAGAACAGTGCATATAAAATAGAATGAAAAACATGTTAACTTATTTAGTTTCTAATTAGCATTAAGCATACACACATTAATACATATTTTTCTGACATTTCCCCCCTGTTAATACTTTTTAATTCTATTTTCAAAAGAATAAACAGTTTTCTTCTTCTCCTAACCTCTTTCATTCAGGATTTGCAGTTAAGAAAGTCATCCAGTTTAAACTTATGAAAGTGTTTCACATTCTAACAATTCTTCAATTTCAGTACTTTGATACAAAGTCTCAGAAACTGATATATCTATAAATTCTTTGATTAACTTTTTCATGCAGGGAATACCACAACAAATACATGCTCCTAATAGGAGTAATCCCACACAAATGGCAATCAGGATGTTCATTAGGATGGAACCCCCCCCCCCAAACAAATACTGGAAAAAGTCAGTCAGAGGGTTTGGGCCTGGTTTGGTCATGGCCGACACTTGCTGTATCACCTCAAGGTGGTTGTTTACCTCATGTTGATGATCAGGTATATACGCACAGCCTCTTCTTTGATTAAAGCGCACGTACCACCTCTCGCCGCTAGGGTGAAGTCAAGAGCCATTCGGTTTTGGAGCACTACAGTTCTCATAGCATTCAGTTCATCAGTTATCAATTCAAGAGCAGAAAAAGTTGCATTCCTCATTACTTCGAGAAGTTTAGACAGTTTTTACAGCTCCCAAATCGATTTCACTGCGCCATATGCAGGTAATATGCCTGCCCACGATATAACAGCATCACTCAAGTCCATGTGCGTCACTTTGGTACCCACAGTATGATGGTCTTTCCAGCCCACCTCGATCTGTCCCACTGGATTTTCAGGCTTCCTGACAGCTTTCTTGGCCACATCTCGGGTATTTCGAATATTTCCCTGAGGCAAAACTGCAGTGTGTCGTATGGCCGGGACCAGGTACCACAAAAAACAACTGCCGGACCAATTCTCAGGTAACCATTTATATGCTTTCTTACCACACACAAAATAACAATCCTCTACCTTAGTAGTTACTTTGTTACAAAATGGCTGCCCTGCATGAAACATTTTCCTATCTATTACAGATAGTTGTTTAAAAAGTACAGGATTACGTTGCACTTGTTCAATAGTCTTATGCATGGACTCAAGAAATGAGTCATAATTTGAATTACAAGCTGTACCCATTTTGTTTGCTTTGGTATAACATTTGTAATGTACAGTCACATTGCACCTGCTCCAACCCACTTGAATTGTGTCATTCTTATAAAAACATACAATTCCCTTTTGTGTCACAGGCAAATACAGTGTTACCTTATCATATGCTTTAATAGCTACGGTGTCATAAATCAAATTTTCCCAGGTCTCATTGACCCCTAGGGGGACTGCAGTCATTAATAACCCCCCGTATGCTGTTGGTATGGCTGTGCAAATCCAGCAGTTTGAAACA
Organism: Protopterus annectens; assembly: GCF_019279795.1. Lineage (NCBI taxonomy): Eukaryota > Metazoa > Chordata > Ceratodontiformes > Protopteridae > Protopterus > Protopterus annectens. The sequence goes on along the minus strand of NC_056743.1, from coordinate 41,402,554 downwards.
TTAAAAGTCTCAGCATACACACGTGTAATTTCCTGATAAGTGTTAAAGTTTGGGTGCCAGTCTATGGTCGGCTCATTACGTTTAATCAGTTCAACTTTTGTGGCAGGAAAAAGGAAAGGCCACAACAAAAAGATCAATGTTATCAGTATAGCTACCAGAATAATTATGCAAGTTTTCTGAGGTTGTTCTGCATCTCTGTTTACTCTATACCTGGTCATTTTGTTCTCATTGTACAACAGTAACAAGGTTTTTGTCCAGTTCAAAGTTCTTAACCAGTTTACAGTGTGTCAAATGAATCCAGGACGCTCGCTCCACGATCTTGACTGCAGTGGGTGTCGACAGTAGTACCTGGTATGGCCCTTCCCACTTCGGAGAACTCCAGTTTTTTCTCTTCACCACCTTCACCTAGACCCATGCGCCTGGGACTATTGCTGCTTCCGATGGTCTTGTTTGCTCTTTATCTAAAACAGAATTTAACTGCAAAAGTTTGTTATTCAAAAATCGCCTCATATACCCTGCAAGTGAACTGTCAGCCTCCTGCTCTGCAGGCATGAGAGGTTTCCATTGAGGTGTATAATATGCCCTCCCAAACAGAACTTCAAAAGGAGTTAACCCTTTTGCATTTGGAGCAGTTCTCATGCTCAACAGTGCCAGAGGTAAACAGTGCACCCAGTTCTTTTGTGTCTCACTAATCAATTTTCTAAGCTTGTTTTTCAAAACCCCATTATGCTTCTCTACTAATCCTGCAGATTGGGGGTGGTATGCACAATGATTTTTCAGAGAAATCCCGAAATAATGGCTAAGTTGTTGTATAGTTTGATTTACAAAGTGTGTGCCATTGTCACTATAAATCTTTTCCGGTATGCCAAATCTAGGAATAATTTCTTTAACGAGGACTTTTGCAACAGTAGCTGCATCTGGATTTTTAGTTGGAAAAGCTTCCATCCATTTGGAAAACATATCTATAATGACAAGGCAGTACTTCTTATTTTCACATTTGTTCAGTTCTATAAAATCCATACAAATAGTATGGAACGGATATGGTGGTATAGGGAAACTCCCTTGCTTAGGTTTCAATGCCCCTTGTGCATGATGCTTGTTACAAACATGGCATGCTGCACAAAGATTTTTTGTGTAGTTTGTAAATCCATACATCGTAAACACTCGATTCACTAACTGTACCATCCCCCCTGTTGAGACATGGCACTGCCCATGGCTCAACAAAGCTGCATATCTAAACAAGTTAGATGGTAAAATCGGTTTGTTTTCTTTGGAGATGTACAATCCCTTCTCAAGGATTGCTCCTCGTTTTATCCACTTCTGTTTTTCTACATTTGTAGTAAGTGTCTGCATTGTTTTTAACATTTCTAAATCTAAAATCTCAGATGGTTGTAATTCCTCGCTCAAAAGAAAAACTTCTGAAGCTGCCTGTTTTGCAGCTGTATCAGCCCTCGCATTACCTTTTGAAATTCTATCCTGTTGCTTGGTACGAGCTACGCATTTGCAAATAGCTACTTTCTGAGGTAACTGAATAGAGTCTAACAAGTCTAAAATAAATTGCGCATGGTTAATTGGTTTACCAGTAGATGTTATCATTCCTCTATTTTTCCACTGCTGCACAAAAACATGTACAGTAGAAAAAGCATATTGACTGTCAGTAAAAATGTTTACTTTCTTACCTTTTGCTAAGGTACATGCCCTTGTCAAGGCAATCAATTCTGCTGCTTGTGCAGATAAGTTGTGTGGTAAAGACTTTGCTTCTAAAATCTTGGTATCAGAAACTACTGCATACCCCACTAGATTCTGTCCTGTAGGACCCCTCCTGCACGAGCCGTCCACATAGTGTGTCACCTCGGCATCATCCAAGGGAACATCTGTAAGGTCTTTTCTAGGTAGTGTCTTTTGCTCAATCTCCTGCAGGCAGCAGTGTGGTTTGCCTTCTGCAGGGGTTGGAATCAAGGTTGACAGATTCAAAGTTGTGCATCATTCAATTGTCATATGAGGTTGGCTCAACAGTGTAGTCATACAGGAAAGATGTCTAGCAGGAGAAAGATATGCTACTTTTTCTTGCAGTAAAATAATCGTGACTGCATGAGGCACTCTCAATGTGAGAGGGTGGAACAATACTACTGAGGCTGAAGCCTGCACTGCCATTGCAGCTGCAACTACTGCTTGTACACAGTGGGGCAAGGATCGCGCCACTGGGTCTAGCTGTGATGAATAGTAAGCTATGGGGCGTTGTTTGTCCCCATGCTGTTGCGTTAACACTGATGTCATATAACCTTGCTTACAGTCTACAGTTTGGAAAAATCACTTATGATAGTTTGGTAATCCTAAAACTAAGGAAGAAGCTATCAGTTGTTTCAGTTTGCAGAAAGCTGATTCTGCTTCTGGTGTCCACTGTAATAAATCTTGTGCTGCCATCAGCTTTTTGAATATCAAGTTAGTCAGTGGAGCAGATTCCAAGGCATAGTTTGGAATCCAACTCTGACAAAAGTTAGTAGTACCCAGGAAGGACATCATTTCCTTCTTGGTAGTTGGTTTAGGTGCTTGTAATATTGCTGTTTTTCTGTCTTCATCTAATATTCTGCCTTCTTTGGATATTACATATCCCAGGTATTTGACCTGTTTTTTCCAAAGTTGCAGTTTGTTTTTGTTTACCTTGTGTCCTTGAGTGGCTAAAAATTGTAATAATGTTATGGTATCCTCTCTGCATTCTTGCTGGGTGGGGGCTGCCAGCAGAATGTCATCTACATAAAGTAAAATCTGACTGCCTTTCGGTGGGATAAATCCCGCCAGGTTACTTGCCATTTCTTGTGCGAATATTGCTGGGCTTTCACAATATCTTTGTGGTAGTCTCGTATATGTATACCGTTTCCCCTGAAATGTAAATGCAAACCAATGTTGGCTGTCTGGGTGTATCGGTATTGAGAAAAATGCATTGCTTATATCTACCACAGAAAAATACTTTTGTTGAGGTTTCAATCATTCAATAAAGTGCGTGGATCTGGCACCATAGGTGCCCTGGGTATAACTGCGTCATTTACAGCTTGTAAATCTTGGACCATACGCCATTCTCCGTTTGCTTTCCTAACAGGAAATAAGGGTGTATTACATGGTGAATCAGGAGATTCTATTAAGACTCCTTCCTTAAGTAAGGCTGCTATTATAGGTTTGATTCCTATTTCTGCATCCTTTCTTAAGGGATACTGTCTCTTTTGAGGTCTAAATGCTGATTTTGGCGTGATAGTAACTGGTCCTGCTGTACGAATAAGTCCTACATCTGATTTCCCTGTTGACCAGAGAGTCTCTGGTATGTCTCGTAAGGCTTTTTCCTCTTCCTCTAGTAAGAGTGCTACTCAGCTATCCTCACTTGCCTGTGAGTGCACAGCTGGGTGTGTCTGTGTCATTCAATTTAATTTCTGCTTTTGTACTCCTTGTTCAGAGAGTTCTAACTCTGTCTGTTTTTCCCACCTTGTGACTCTTTCTCCTAGGTCTGCCCACTTCACATTTCTACCTTTAGTTAAACTTACATGTGGTAATCGATTAGATCTGTAAAGTGCTAGGAATTCCTGGGGCAATGAACAGCTTACTACACTGTTTCCTTCTGTGTTCCAGTACAAATTTCGTAATACTAACCTATTAGCATGGTTTCTAAACAGTTCTTGCTCATATTCTTTATCAGGTCCTGGTCTGTTACAGTAATATAGAATGCAATGCAACAAATGCTGTTTATCAGGGTCAAGGGAGGGGGATTTACTGATGGCTACATTCATCAGTTCTTCGGTTACTGCCCCTGGACCAGTCGTAACTAAGTCCTGGCTGTACCAATAAAATGTTTCACCCTCCAGTCGCACTACAAAAGTATCCATTTGTCACTGTGCTTCCATACCCTGCATAGTTGGAACTACGGCTATGCCAAATATTTGCATTAGGTCTCTGCCCAAGAGATTCACTGGGCATTTTGCAGAAACAACAATTTTGCTTTTCTGGGTCATCCCTGAAACTGGGTCAGTTATTGCTATGTTGTGGGAGAGTGGCTCCCGATACAGCTCTCCATTAGCTGCTTTCACTAATATGTAGTCCAGTGACTCTGAATTTTCTGGTAGTTTGGAAGGATGTATCAGGGTCCGTGAAGCCCCTGAGTCACACAGGAATTTGACTTCCCTCCCCTCTACCAGAAGTGTAACTTCCAGTTTTGTGTCTGCCAAGTAGAGCTCTAAGCTTAATAATGCTAAGTCCAAAATTTCATTTTCTTCATTATCTATGAATTCATGTACATCCTCTATTTCTTCTGTCACATCCTCTACCCTTTCTATCACATTTGCATTTGTCTTTTCTTGTTTATTCCTATCCAGTGATTCTTGACTGTCATATAGTCATTCCTCACCCTCCTTGTCTTCTGTGGTTACCTTTTTATTTTGCCTGCAATCCCTTGCTAAATGTCCCTTTTTCCCACATTTGAAACATTCACCCCTTTTCTTTCTTCAAAGTCTTCTGATCGCTTATCAGATTGTTTGTTTCCCTGGGTATTTTTCTTACCCTTCTTCCCAGTTTGTACTACAAAGACTTCTGATCCATCTTCTACTGCAAATACTTGAGTTTTCTTTTTGCTATTAAAATGCCTTTCGGCATGTCTTGCATATTCAAGTAATGACTGTAATCTACTTGTACAATGATCTACCATGTGCTTAGTAATAAAGCTGCTAATGGGCGCAATACTGCCTTTTAAAAATGCATTCTTTAGCTGTTGCTCATATGGGGAATCATGTGTTTGATCTTCAGGTACCTGCATTCCACAATGGTTATTAAAACATTCTAATAATCTGGCATAATATCTATCAACAGTTTCACCTTCTTGTTGTATGCATTGATTAATGCAAGTCCAATCAGCCCTAGGCTTCCAATTCTCAGAGATTCGGTCTGTCAGACCTTTCACTCTGTTGTCCAGTTCTGCGTTACTATGTGGGAGTGGTCTAAGCTCTGCGTCTCGGGGATTCCAGTTGCCACTGATCATGTGCCAGTCTGGACCTACGATTTGTCTAACTACTTTCTCTACTTCTTCTCCATTCAAATGGTAACTTAACCTCATGCCTTGTAAGTCTTCTAAGAATTTTCTGAAATTAACTTTTGGATGGGGAATTCCCTCTGTGGCTTTCTGGATGTCTTCCGGTGTCCACGGTCTATATACTAGAAGTGTTGGATCCTGTCCTGCCTGCGGATTTGGTACTTCTATGAGTGGACATATCTCTTCTTCATTCATAGCTTGTGACTCTTTATTCATTTCATATAATTCAATATCCCCTCTCAAGTTGCGTGTTCGAGACATGGTCTCGATAGGATCTCTGACAAACGGTTTTGATTTTGCAGGAACAGCTGGGTATAGCGGAGGTGGATCAGCTTGTCCACTCGCTTCATATTCTGGTAAGGGAAGCGGAGGGGGCGGAGGAGAGGCTATTGCTATTACCAAGTTATCATCTTCTTTATCTAAGAACATTGCTTTTGAATTTTTAATCTTTTGTTCCCTGTGGTTTGCTTCCTCAGGCCACCTGTGTGCCTGAGGGACTCCTAATTGTCGTTGCTTTTTTAGCTGACCTTTCGCTTCTGTTTTAAGTTGTCTAACAAGTTTAATAAGTGAAAGTTTATCTAAATTATCATCAAATTTCTATTTATCAACCCATTTTGTATAATACTTAACATTATCGGCACGCTGTAATTGCATATATTTCGCGTCTTCGGTCAGGGGCGGGTCTCGGGAACTTTTCGTGCACTGATCTCTCATGTTGCCTTAGCTAAGTTAGAAATTGTTACGTAACCCTTCTTATCACGTGGTACCACGATTTTAAAATTTTCACAGTTTATCTAGAATAACTGCCTACCTATTCTGTTTCCCTGATCTATGACAAGACAGCAATCTTTTTGTCCCTAATCTGCACATGCAAATCTCCCTGACAAAACAATACTGTAACAAGTCCCTGATCCAAAACAGAAAAAAGGTAAATTCCTCCTTACCTGACCCGCCATGTGTTGATCCACCGGAACATTGACTCGTCCTCCAATCCCAGATCAGAAACAGTGGCTGGCCTCTTTCGAACGACAATTCAGTCGGAGGTCTTTCAAGACAGAAGAGCCGATGTGGCCACTTCTCTGTACAGGTACATGCCACCGGACCCAATTCTGACCTGAGCCTAGAGTGAGAGATACTTTCCGGTCCGAAGGACCAAAACTGTCAAAGGAAAAATATACTTTAAAAATGATCAAAACACGGTAGGTTCAGGTTAAGGCACTTTAATCTTGCAGCAAGGAGACAAAAATGTGCTAATACAGAGTTTGTCTAACTAGAATCAGGAAATGCAGACATTTTTATACAGTTTCTAATAAGACATTGCCTACCAAGCTGACGTAGTGAATCACAAGTTTTGTCATCATCATTTTGTAGTGATTGTTTTTACAATGTTATGCTGGTACTATCAATTTTTATGAGAAACATCCTAAGAAAAACAACATGGCCTTGGCTACCACCGGTTAGATATATGCAATGTTACCATTCAAGGTACTATGGCTAATTCGAGCACAAAGCAAGTATAGATTGCAATTCATTTCTCTAACAGTCCTTTGTCTATGTTATCTCTAACTTCTGCAGCTGTGTATGTTCTCATACTTTGAACAGAGCTGATTGTTTAAAATCATTACATTTACAGAATATAGCATTGTTTATTCATTTCTTCCTGATCTAGCAGATAATCACCTGCTTCTCAAGTACATTTCTAAAAGGCATAAACATGAATATTGCTGTGCTAGCAATTACTAGGTCAGAGGGCATCTTGCAAGTTTCAGAAAGCACACTGCAGTTTCAAAAAAGCATCTTTTCAGTCTCATATGAAACTCAACTGTATATAGAACAGTGCATATAAAATAGAATGAAAAACGTGTTAACTTATTTAGTTTCTAATTAGCATTAAGCATACACACATTAATACATATTTTTCTGACAGGGGTCAAGATTAGTTGGTCAGAATAAATTATAGCTACACCTCCGCCTTTTTTGTACCCTTCTCCAGGCGGAAGATATTGTATCCAGGTGGAATAAAATCATTGTCAGTGGTATGAGGTTTAAGCCACGTTTCAGAGAAAGTTATTAAGTCAGGAGAGTAATGGGCAATCAATGAGTGGAATTCACTAACTTTGTTGAGAATACTGTGGATGTTCAAAGAGTAAATATTTAAGTATTTGGAGGAGCGAGTGGAGTGAGGGGAAGGGGGAGGTGAGGAGAAGATATTGTAAAAGGATGATGAGCGGGGGTCTGGGTTGGGGGAAATATCTCCTGATATGGATAACATTTTCGTAATGTGTATAAGAATAGAAATGTTAAAGTTATATGTGTGGTATTTAGGCTTAGTTTTGAGACGGTGTGTGTGGTTGAGAAATAATTTGATTTTGAGTAAGAGTGGGTTGGAAGGGTCAAATAGAGAGGGTGTTATCAAGAAGGTGTGGGGTATTTTGGAGTGACTAATAGTATGAGTAAGAGTTGGAGGAAAGGGCAAGGAAGATAATTTAGTTTCATAGGAATATGTATCAGTCACTGGTATTGGAATTAATGGAATAATCCCATCATGTGCTGTAGGAATATATGTCAGTCACAGGTATTGGAATTAATGGAATAACCGCTATCATGTGAGGCAGGAATATGTATCAGTCACTGGTATAGGAATTAATGGAATAACCCACATCATGTGTACTAGGAATATGTATCAGTCACTGGTTTGGAATTAATGGAATAAACCCATCAGGTGCAGTAGGAATATGTATCAGTCACTGGTATTGGAATTAATGGAATAATCCACATCATGTACAGTAGGAATATGTATCAGTCACTGGTTTGGAATTAATGGAATAACCCCCATCATGTGCAGTAGGAATATGTATCAGTCACTGGTACTGGAATTAATGGAATAACCCCCATCATGTGCAGTAAGAATATGTATCAGTCACTGGTATTAGAATTAGTGGAATAACCCCCATCATGTACAGTAGGAATACGCATCAGTCACTGGTGTAGGAATTAATGGAATAACCCCCAGCATGTGCAGTAGGAATATGTATCAGTCAGTGGAATTGGAATTAATGGAGTAACCCCCATCATGTGTAGTAGGAATATGTATCAGTCTCTGGTATTGGAATTAATGGAATAACCTCATCATATGCAGTAGGAATATGCATCAGTCACTGGTATTGGAATTAATGGAATAACCCCCATCATGTGCAGTAGGAATATGTATCAGTTACTGGTATTGGAATTAATGGAATAACCCCCCACCACATGCAATAGGAATACGTATCAGTTAGTGGTATTGAAATTAATGGAATAACCTGCATCATGTGTTGCAGGAATATGTATCAGTCACTGGTACTGGAATTAATGGAATAACCCCCATCGTGTGCAGTAGGAATATGTATCAGTCACTGGTACTGGAATTAATGGAATAACCCCCATCATGTGCAGTAGGAATATGTATCAGTTACTGGTACTGGAATTAATGGAATAACCCCCCACCACATGCAGTAGGAATATGTGTCAGTCAGTGGTATTGGAATTAATGGAATAACCCCCATCATGTGCAGTAGGAATATGTATCAGTTACTGGTATTGGAATTAATGGAATAACCCACATCATGTGCAGTAGGAATATGCATCAGTCACTGGTGTAGGAATTAATGGAATAACCCCCATCATGTGCAGTAGGAATATGTATCAGTTACTGGTATTGGAATTAATGGAATAACCCCCATCATGTGCAGTAGGAATATGCATCAGTCACTGGTGTAGGAATTAATGGAATAACCCCCATCATGTGCAGTAGGAATATGTATTAGTTACTGGTAATGGAATTAATGGAATAACCCACATCATGTGCAGTAGGAATATGCATCAGTCACTGGTGTAGGAATTAATGGAATAACCCCCATCATGTGCAGTAGGAATATGCATCAGTCACTGGTACTGGAATTAATGGAATAACCCCCATCTTGTGCAGTAGGAATATGTATCAGTTACTGGTATTGGAATTAATGGAATAACCCCCATCATGTGCAGTAGGATTACGCATCAGTCACTGGTGTAGGAATTAATGGAATAACCCACACCATGTGCAGTAGGAATATGTATCAGTCACTGGTATTGGAATTAATAGAATAACCCACATCATGTGCAGTAGGAATATGTATCAGTCACTGGTATTGGAATTAATAGAATAACCCCCATCCTATGCAGTAGGAATATGTATCAGTCACTGGTACTGGAATTAATGGAATAACCCCCATCATGCGCAGAAGGAATATGTATCAGTTACTGGTATTGGAATTAATGGAATAACCCGCCACCACATGCAGTAGGAAAATGTATCAGTCAGTGGTACTGGAATTAATGGAATAAACCCCATCATATGCAGTAGGAATATGTATTAGTCACTGGTATTGGAATTAATGGAATAACCCCCATCATGTGCAGTAGGAATATGTATCAGTTACTGGTATTGGAATTAATGGAATAACCCCCATCATGTGAAGTAAGGATATGTATCAGTCACTGGTATTGGAATTAATGGAATAACCCCCATCATGTGCAGTAGGAATATGTATCAGTCACTGGTATTGGAAATATTGGAATGACCCCCTTCATGTGCAGTAGGAATATGTATCAGTTACTGGTATTGGAATTAATGGAATAACCCACATCATGTGCAGTAAGGATATGTATCAGTCACTGGTATTGGAATTAATGGAATAATCCACATCATGTGCAGTAGGAATATGTATCAGTCACTGGTATTGGAAATATTGGAATAACCCCCATCATGTGCAGTAGGAATATGTATCAGTTACTGGTATTGGAATTAATGGAATAACCCCCATCATGTGCAGCACAAACAAGTATCAGTCACTGGTATTGGAATTAATGGAATAACCCCCATCATGTGCAGTAGGAATGTATCAGTCACTGGTATTGGAATTAATGGAATAACCCCATCATGTGCAGTAGGAATATATATTAGTCACTGGTATTGGAATTAATGGAATAACCCCATCATGTGCAGTAGAAATATGTATCAGTCACTGGTACTGGAACTAATGGAATATTCCCCATCCTATGCAGTAGGAATATGTATCAGTTACTGGTATTGGAATTAATGAAATAACCCACATCCTATGCAGTAGGAATACGTAACAATCAGTGGCATTGGAATTAATGGAATAATCCCAATCATGTGCAGTAGGAATATATATCAGTCACTGGTGTAGGAATAAATGGAATAACCCACATCATGTGCTGTAGGGATATGTATCAGTCACTGGTATTGGAATTAATGGAATAACCCCCATCATGTGCAATAGGAATATACATCAGTCTCTGGTGTAGGAATTAATGGAATAACTCCCATCATGTGCAGTAGGAATATGTATCAGTCACTGGTATTGGAATTAATAGAATAACCCGCATCATGTGCAGTAGGAATATGTATCAGTCACTGGTATTGGAATTAATAGAATATCCCCCATCATGTGCAGAAGGAATATGTATCAGTCACTGGTACTGGAATTAATGGAATAACCCCCATCTTGTGCAGCAGGAATATGTATCAGTTACTGGTATTGGAATTAATGGAATAACCCCCATCATGTGCAGTAAAAATGCGCATCAGTCACTGGTGCAGGAATTAATGGAATAACCCCATCATGTGTAGTAGGAATGTGTATCAATCACTGGTATTGAAATTAATAGAATAACCCCCAACCTATGCAGTAGGAATATGTATCAGTCACTGGTACTGGAATTAATGGAATAACTCCCACATGTGCAGTAGGAAAATGTATCAGTTACTGGTATTGGAATTAATGGAATAACCCCCCACCACATGCAGTAGGAATATGTATCAGTCAGTGGTGCTGGAATTAATGGAATAACCACCATCATATGCAGTAGGAATATGTATCAGTCACTGGTATTGGAATTAATGGAATAACCCCCATCATGTACAGTAGGAATATGTATCAGTCACTGGCATTGGAATTAATGGAATAACCCCCATCATGTGCAGTAGGAATATGTATCAGTTACTGGTATTGGAATTAATGGAATAACCCCCCACCACATGCAGTAGGAATATGTATCAGTCAGTGGTATTGGTATTAATGGAATAACCCCCATCATGTGCAGTAGGAATATGTATCAGTTACTGGTATTGGAATTAATGGAATAACCCCCCACCACATGCAATAGGAATATGTATCAGTTAGTGGTATTGAAATTAATGGAATAACCTGCATCATGTGTTGCAGGAATATGTATCAGTCACTGGTACTGGAATTAATGGAATAACCCCCATCGTGTGCAGTAGGAATATGTATCAGTCACTGGTACTGGAATTCATGGAATAACCCCCATCATGTGCAGTAGGAATATGTATCAGTTACTGGTACTGGAATTAATGGAATAACCCCCCACCACATGCAGTAGGAATAAGTGTCAGTCAGTGGTATTGGAATTAATGGAATAACCCCCATCATGTGCAGTAGGAATATGCATCAGTCACTGGTGTAGGAATTAATGGAATAACCCCCATCATGTGCAGTAGGAATATGTATCAGTTACTGGTATTGGAATTAATGGAATAACCCCATCATGTGCAGTAGGAATATGCATCAGTTACTGGTACTGGAATTAATGGAATAACCACCATCTTGTGCAGTAGGAATATGTATCAATTACTGGTATTAACCCACATCATGTGCAGTAGGAATATGCATCAGTCACTGGTACTGGAATTAATGGAATAACCCCCATCATGTGCAGTAGGAATATGCATCAGTCACTGGTACTGGAATTAATGGAATAACCCCCATCTTGTGCAGTAGGAATATGTATCAGTTACTGGTATTGGAATTAATGGAATAACCCCCATCATGTGCAGTAGGATTACGCATCAGTCACTGGTGTAGGAATTAATGGAATAACCCACACCATGTGCAGTAGGAATATGTATCAGTCACTGGTATTGGAATTAATAGAATAACCCACATCATGTGCAGTAGGAATATGTATCAGTCACTGGTATTGGAATTAATAGAATAACCCCCATCCTATGCAGTAGGAATATGTATCAGTCACTGGTACTGGAATTAATGGAATAACCCCCATCATGCGCAGAAGGAATATGTATCAGTTACTGGTATTGGAATTAATGGAATAACCCGCCACCACATGCAGCAGTAAAATGTATCAGCCAGTGGTACTGGAATTAATGGAATAAACCCCATCATATGCAGTAGGAATATGTATTAGTCACTGGTATTGGAATTAATGGAATAACCCCCATCATGTGCGGTAGGAATATGTATCAGTTACTGGTATTGGAATTAATGGAATAACCCCCATCATGTGCAGTAAGGATTTGTATCAGTCACTGGTATTGGAATTAATGGAATAATCCACATCATGCAGGAATTTATATACAAATTTGGA
>NC_056743.1:41274002-41389534 GCF_019279795.1 Protopterus annectens | reverse complement strand
AAAAAAAAAAAAAAAAAAAAAAAAAAAACCCCCCCCCCCGTAGAATATTTATCAGTCACTGGTATTGGAATTAATAGAATAATCCCCATCATGTGCAGTAGAAATATATATCAGTCACTGGTATTGGAATTAATGGAATAACCCCCATCATGCGCAGAAGGAATATGTATCAGTCACTGGTACTGGAATTAATGGAATAACCCCCATCATGTGCAGTAGGAATATGTATCAGTCACTGGTATTGGAATTAATGGAATAACCCCCATCACATGCAGTAGGAATATGTATCAGTCACTGGTATTGGAATTAATGGAATAACCCCTATCATGTGCAGTAGGAATATGTATCAGTCACTGGTATTGGAATTAATGGAATAACCCCATCATGTGCAGTAGGAATATGTATCAGTCACTGGTATTGGAATTAATGGAATAACCCCCATCATGTGCAGTAGGAATATGTATCAGTCACTGGTATTGGAATTAATGGAATAAGCCCCATCATGTGCAGTAGGAATATGTATCAGTCACTGGTATTGGAATTAATGGAATAACCCCCATCATGTGCAGTAGGAATGTATCAGTCACTGGTATTGGAATTAATGGAATAACCCCATCATGTGCAGTAGGAATATGTATCAGTCACTGGTATTGGAATTAATGGAATAACCCCCATCATGTGCAATAGGAATATACATCAGTCTCTGGTGTAGGAATTAATGGAATAACTCCCATCATGTGCAGTAGGAATATGTATCAGTCACTGGTATTGGAATTAATAGAATAACCCCCATCATGTGCAGTAGGAATATGTATCAGTCACTGGTACTGGAATTAATGGAATAACCCCCATCATGTGCAGTAGGAATATGTATCAGTCACTGGTATTGGAATTAATGGAATAACCCCCATCATGTGCAGTAGGAATATGTATCAGTTACTGGTATTGGAATTAATGGAATAACCCCCATCATGTGCAGTAGGAATATGTATCAGTCACTGGTATTGGAATTAATGGAATAAGCCCCATCATGTGCAGTAGGAATATGTATCAGTCACTGGTATTGGAATTAATGGAATAACCCCCATCATGTGCAGTAGGAATGTATCAGTCACTGGTATTGGAATTAATGGAATAACCCCATCATGTGCAGTAGGAATATGTATCAGTTACTGGTATTGGAATTAATGGAATAACCCCCATCATGTGCAGTAGGAATATGTATCAGTCACTGGTATTGGAATTAATGGAATAACCCCATCATGTGCAGTAGAAATATGTATCAGTCACTGGTATTGGAATTAATGGAATAACCCCATCATGTGCAGTAAGGATATGTATCAGTCACTGGTATTGGAATTAATGGAATAAGCCCCATCATGTGCAGTAGGAATATGTATCAGTCACTGGTATTGGAATTAATGGAATAACCACCATCATGTGCAGTAGGAATATGTATCAGTCACTGGTATTGGAATTAATGGAATCACCTCCATCATGTGCAGTAGGAATATGTATCAGTCACTGGTATTGGAATTAATGGAATAACCCCCATCATGTGCAGTAGGAATATGTATCAGTCACTGGTATTGGAATTAATGGAATAACCCCCATCATGTGCAGTAGGAATATGTATCAGTCACTGGTATTGGAATTAATGGAATAACCCCATCATGTGCAGTAGAAATATGTATCAGTTACTGGTATTGGAATTAATGGAATAACCCCATCATGTGCAGTAGGAATATGTATCAGTCACTGGTATTGGAATTAATGGAATAACCCCATCATGTGCAGTAGGAATATGTATCAGTCACTGGTATTGGAATTAATGGAATAACCCCATCATGTGCAGTAGGAATATGTATCAGTCACTGGTATTGGAATTAATGGAATAACCCCATCATGTGCAGTAGGAATATGTATCAGTCATTGGCACTGGAATTAATGGAATAACCCCATCATGTGCAGTAGGAATATGTATCAGTCACTGGTATTGGAATTAATGGAATAACCCCATCATGTGCAGTAGGAATATGTATCAGTCACTGGTATTGGAATTAATGGAATAACCCCATCATGTGCAGTAGGAATATGTATCAGTCACTGGTATTGGAATTAATGGAATAACCCCATCATGTGCAGTAGGAATATGTATCAGTCACTGGTATTGGAATTAATGGAATAACCCCATCATGTGCAGTAGGAATATGTATCAGTCACTGGTATTGGAATTAATGGAATAACCCCATCATGTGCAGTAGGAATATGTATCAGTCACTGGTATTGGAATTAATGGAATAACCCCATCATGTGCAGTAGGAATATGTATCAGTCACTGGTATTGGAATTAATGGAATAACCCCATCATGTGCAGTAGGAATATGTATCAGTCACTGGTATTGGAATTAATGGAATAACCCCATCATGTGCAGTAGGAATATGTATCAGTCACTGGTATTGGAATTAATGGAATAACCCCATCATGTGCAGTAGGAATATGTATCAGTCACTGGTATTGGAATTAATGGAATAACCCCATCATGTGCAGTAGGAATATGTATCAGTCACTGATATTGGAATTAATGGAATGACCCCATCATGTGCAGTAGGAATATGTATCAGTCACTGGTATTGGAATTAATGGAATAACCCCCATCATGTGCAGTAGGAATATGTATCAGTCACTGGTATTGGAATTAATGGAATAACCCCATCATGTGCAGTAGGAATATGTATCAGTCACTGGTATTGGAATTAATGGAATAATGCCATCATGTGCAGTAGGAATATGTATCAGTCACTGGTATTGGAATTAATGGAATAAGCCCCATCATGTGCAGTAGGAATATGTATCAGTCACTGGTATTGGAATTAATGGAATAACCCCCATCATGTGCAGTAGGAATATGTATCAGTCACTGGTATTGCAATTAATGGAATAACCCCTAGCATGTGCAGTAGGAATATGTATCAGTTACTCGTATTGGAATTAATGGAATAACTCCCATCATGTACAGTAGGAATATGTATCAGTCACTGGCATTGGAATTAATGGAATAACCCCCATCATGTGCAGTAGGAATATGTATCAGTCACTGGTATTGGAATTAATGGAATAACCCCCATCATGTGCAGTAGGAATATGTATCAGTCACTGGTATTGGAATTAATGGAATAACCCCATCATGTGCAGTTGGAATGTGTATCAGTCACTGGTTTTGGAATTAATGGAATAACCTCCATCATGTGCTGTAGGAATATGTATCAGTCACTGGTGTAGGAATTAATGGAATAACCCTCATCATGTGCAGTAGGAATATGTATCAGTCACTCGTATTGGAATTAATGGAATAACGCAATCATGTGCAGTAGGAATATGTATCAGTCACTGGTATTGGAATTAATGGAATAACGCCATCATGTGCAGTAGGAATATGTATCAGTCACTGGTATTGGAATTAAAGGAATCCCCATCATGTGCAGTAGGAATATGTATCAGTCACTGGTATTGGAATTAATGGAATAACCCCCATCATGTGCAGTAGGAATATGTATCAGTCACTGGTATTGGAATTAATGGAATAACCCCCATCATGTGCAGTAGGAATATGTATCAGTCACTGGTATTGGAATTAATGGAATAACCCCCATCATGTGCAGTAGGAATATGTATCAGTCACTGGTATTGGAATTAATGGAATAACCCCCATCATGTGCAGTAGGAATATGTATCAGTCACTGGTATTGGAATTAATGGAATAACCCCCATCATGTGCAGTAGGAATATGTATCAGTCACTGGTATTGGAATTAATGGAATAACCCCATCATGTGCAGTACAAATATGTATCAGTCACTGGTATTGGAATTAATGGAATAACCCCTAGCATGTGCAGTAGGAATATGTATCAGTCACTGGTATTGGAATTAATGGAATAACCCCCATCATGTGCAGTAGGAATATGTATCAGTCACTGGTATTGGAATTAATGGAATAACCCCATCATGTGCAGTAGAAATATGTATCAGTTACTGGTATTGGAATTAATGGAATAACCCCATCATGTGCAGTAGGAATATGTATCAGTCACTGGTTTTGGAATTAATGGAATGACTCCCATCATGTGCAGTAGGAATGTATCAGTCACTGGTATTGGAATTAATGGAATAACCCCATCATGTGCAGTAGGAATATGTATCAGTCACTGGTATTGGAATTAATGGAATAACCCCATCATGTGCGGTAGGAATATGTATCAGTTACTGGTATTGGAATTAATGGAATAACCCCCATCATGTGCAGTAGGAATATGTATCAGTTACTGGTATTGGAATTAATGGAATAACCCCCATCATGTGAAGTAAGGATATGTATCAGTCACTGGTATTGGAATTAAAGGAATAACCTCCATCATGTGCAGTAGGAATATGTATCAGTCACTGGTTTTGGAATTAATGGAATAACTCCCATCATGTGCAGTAGGAATGTATCAGTCACTGGTATTGGAATTAATGGAATAACCCCCATCATGTGCAGTAGGAATATGTATCAGTTACTGGTATTGGAATTAATGGAATAACCCCCATCATGTGCAGTAGGAATATGTATCAGTTACTGGTATTGGAATTAATGGAATAACCCCCATCATGTGAAGTAAGGATATGTATCAGTCACTGGTATTGGAATTAATGGAATAACCTCCATCATGTGCAGTAGGAATATGTATCAGTCACTGGTTTTGGAATTAATGGAATAACCCCCATCATGTGCAGTAGGAATGTATCAGTCACTGGTATTGGAATTAATGGAATAACCCCATCATGTGCAGTAGAAATATGTATCAGTTACTGGTATTGGAATTAATGAAATAACCCACATCATGTGCAGTAGGAATATGTATCAGTCACTGGTATTGGAATTAATGGAATAACCCCATCATGTGCAGTAGGAATATGTATCAGTCACTGGTATTGGAACTAATGGAATAACCCCATCATGTGCAGTAGGAATATGTATCAGTCACTGGTATTGGAATTAATGGAATAACCCCATCATGTGCAGTAGGAATATGTATCAGTCACTGGTATTGGAATTAATGGAATAACCCCATCATGTGCAGTAGGAATATGTATCAGTCACTGGTATTGGAATTAATGGAATAACCCCATCATGTGCAGTAGGAATATGTATCAGTCACTGGTATTGGAATTAATGGAATAACCCCATCATGTGCAGTAGGAATATGTATCAGTCACTGGTATTGGAATTAATGGAATAACCCCATCATGTGCAGTAGGAATATGTATCAGTCACTGGTATTGGAATTAATGGAATAACCCCATCATGTGCAGTAGGAATATGTATCAGTCACTGGTATTGGAATTAATGGAATAACCCCATCATGTGCAGTAGGAATATGTATCAGTCACTGGTATTGGAATTAATGGAATAACCCCATCATGTGCAGTAGGAATATGTATCAGTCACTGGTATTGGAATTAATGGAATAACCCCATCATGTGCAGTAGGAATATGTATCAGTCACTGGTATTGGAATTAATGGAATAACCCCATCATGTGCAGTAGGAATATGTATCAGTCACTGGTATTGGAATTAATGGAATAACCCCATCATGTGCAGTAGGAATATGTATCAGTCACTGGTATTGGAATTAATGGAATAACCCCATCATGTGCAGTAGGAATATGTATCAGTCACTGGTATTGGAATTAATGGAATAACCCCATCATGTGCAGTAGGAATATGTATCAGTCACTGGTATTGGAATTAATGGAATAACCCCATCATGTGCAGTAGGAATATGTATCAGTCACTGGTATTGGAATTAATGGAATAACCCCATCATGTGCAGTAGGAATATGTATCAGTCACTGGTATTGGAATTAATGGAATAACCCCATCATGTGCAGTAGGAATATGTATCAGTCACTGGTATTGGAATTAATGGAATAACCCCATCATGTGCAGTAGGAATATGTATCAGTCACTGGTATTGGAATTAATGGAATAACCCCATCATGTGCAGTAGGAATATGTATCAGTCACTGGTATTGGAATTAATGGAATAACCCCATCATGTGCAGTAGGAATATGTATCAGTCACTGGTATTGGAATTAATGGAATAACCCCATCATGTGCAGTAGGAATATGTATCAGTCACTGGTATTGGAATTAATGGAATAACCCCATCATGTGCAGTAGGAATATGTATCAGTCACTGGTATTGGAATTAATGGAATAACCCCATCATGTGCAGTAGGAATATGTATCAGTCACTGGTATTGGAATTAATGGAATAACCCCATCATGTGCAGTAGGAATATGTATCAGTCACTGGTATTGGAATTAATGGAATAACCCCATCATGTGCAGTAGGAATATGTATCAGTCACTGGTATTGGAATTAATGGAATAACCCCATCATGTGCAGTAGGAATATGTATCAGTCACTGGTATTGGAATTAATGGAATAACCCCATCATGTGCAGTAGGAATATGTATCAGTCACTGGTATTGGAATTAATGGAATAACCCCATCATGTGCAGTAGGAATATGTATCAGTCACTGGTATTGGAATTAATGGAATAACCCCATCATGTGCAGTAGGAATATGTATCAGTCACTGGTATTGGAATTACTGGAATAACCCCATCATGTGCAGTAGGAATATGTATCAGTCACTGGTATTGGAATTAATGGAATAACCCCATCATGTGCAGTAGGAATATGTATCAGTCACTGGTATTGGAATTAATGGAATAACCCCATCATGTGCAGTAGGAATATGTATCAGTCACTGGTATTGGAATTAATGGAATAACCCCATCATGTGCAGTAGGAATATGTATCAGTCACTGGTATTGGAATTAATGGAATAACCCCATCATGTGCAGTAGGAATATGTATCAGTCACTGGTATTGGAATTAATGGAATAACCCCATCATGTGCAGTAGGAATATGTATCAGTCACTGGTATTGGAATTAATGGAATAACCCCATCATGTGCAGTAGGAATATGTATCAGTCACTGGTATTGGAATTAATGGAATAACCCCATCATGTGCAGTAGGAATATGTATCAGTCACTGGTATTGGAATTAATGGAATAACCCCATCATGTGCAGTAGGAATATGTATCAGTCACTGGTATTGGAATTAATGGAATAACCCCATCATGTGCAGTAGGAATGTATCAGTCACTGGTATTGGAATTAATGGAATAACCCCATCATGTGCAGTAGGAATATGTATCAGTTACTGGTATTGGAATTAATGGAATAACCCTCATCATGTGCAGTAGGAATATGTATCAGTCACTGGTATTGGAATTAATGGAATAACGCCATCATGTGCAGTAGGAATATGTATCAGTCACTGGTATTGGAATTAATGGAATAAACCCCATCATGTGCAGTAGGAATATGTATCAGTCACTGGTACTGGAATTAATGGAATAACCCCATCATGTGCAGTAGGAATATGTATCAGTTACTGGTATTGGAATTAATGGAATAACCCCATCATGTGCAGTAGAAATATGTATCAGTTACTGGTATTGGAATTAATGGAATAACCCCCATCATGTGCAGTAGGAATGTATCAGTCACTGGTATTGGAATTAATGGAATAACCCCATCATGTGCAGTAGGAATATGTATCAGTTACTGGTATTGGAATTAATGGAATAACCCCCATCATGTGCAGTAGGAATATGTATCAGTTACTGGTATTGGAATTAATGGAATAACCCCATCATGTGCAGTAGGAATATGTATCAGTCACTGGTATTGGAATTAATGGAATAACCCCCATCATGTGCAGTAGGAATATGTATCAGTCACTGGTATTGGAATTAATGGAATAACCCCCATCATGTGCAGTAGGAATATGTATCAGTCACTGGTATTGGAATTAATGGAATAACCCCTATCATGTGCAGTAGGAATATGTATCAGTCATTGATAATGGAATTAATGGAATAACCCACATCATGTGCAGTAGGAATATGTATCAGTTACTGGCATTGGAATTAAGGGAATAACCCCATCATGTGCAGTAGGAATATGTATCAGTCACTGGTACTGGAATTAATGGAATAACCCCCATCTTGTGCAGCAGGAATATGTATCAGTTACTGGTATTGGAATTAATGGAATAATCCCCATCATGTGCAGTAGGAATATGTATCAGTCACTGGTATTGGAATTAATGGAATAACCCCCATCATGTGCAGTAGGAATATGTATCAGTCACTGGTATTGGAATTAATGGAATAACCCCCATCATGTGCAGTAGGAATATGTATCAGTCACTGGTATTGGAATTAATGGAATAACCCCCATCATGTGCAGTAGGAATATGTATCAGTCACTGGTATTGGAATTAATGGAATAACCCCCATCATGTGCAGTAGGAATGTATCAGTCACTGGTATTGGAATTAATGGAATAACCCCATCATGTGCAGTAGAAATATGTATCAGTTACTGGTATTGGAATTAATGAAATAACCCACATCATGTGCAGTAGGAATATGTATCAGTCACTGGTATTGGAATTAATGGAATAACCCCCATCATGTGCAGTAGGAATATGTATCAGTCACTGGTATTGGAATTAATGGAATAACCCACATCATGTGCAGTAGGAATATGTATCAGTCACTGGTATTGGAATTAATGGAATAACCCCATCATGTGCAGTAGGAATATGTATCAGTCACTGGTATTGGAACTAATGGAATAACCCCATCATGTGCAGTAGGAATATGTATCAGTCACTGGTATTGGAATTAATGGAATAACCCACATCATGTTCAGCAGGAATATGTTTCAGTCACTGGTATTGGAATTAATGGAATCACCCCATCATGTGCAGTAGGAATATGTATCAGTCACTGGTATTGGAATTAATGGAATAACCCCCATCATGTGCAGTAGGAATATGTATCAGTCACTGGTATTGGAATTAATGGAATAACCCCCATCATGTGCAGTAGGAATATGTATCAGTCACTGGTACTGGAATTAATGGAATAACCCCAATCGTGTGCAGTAGGAATATGTATCAGTCACTGGTATTGGAATTAATGGAATAACCCCCATCATGTGCAGTAGGAATATGTATCAGTCAATTGTATTGGAATTAAGGGAATAACCCCAGTCATTTGCAGTAGGATATGTATCAGTCACTGGTATTGGAATTAATGGAATAACCCCCATCATGTGCAGTAGGAATATGTATCAGTCACTGGTATTGGAATTAATGGAATAACCCCATCATGTGCAGTAGGAATATGTATCAGTCACTGGTATTGGAATTAATGGAATAACCCCCATCATGTGCAGTAGGAATATGTATCAGTCACTGGTATTGGAATTAATGGAATAACCCCTATCATGTGCAGTAGGAATATGTATCAGTCACTGGGATTGGAGTTAATGGAATATCATGTGCAGTAGGAATATGTATCAGTCACTGGTATTGGAATTAATGGAATAACCCCCATCATGTGCAGTAGGAATATGTATCAGTCACTGGTATTGGAATTAATGGAATAACCTCCATCATGTGCTGTAGGAATATGTATCAGTCACTGGTGTAGGAATTAATGGAATAACCCCCATCATGTGCAGTAGGTATATGTATTAGTCACTGGAATTGGAATTAATGGAATAATTCCATCATGTGCAGTAGGAATATGTATCAGTCACTGGTACTGGAATTAATGGAATAACCCCCATCATGTGCAGTAGGAATATGTATCAGTCACTGGTATATGAATTAATGGTATAACCCACATCATGTGTACTAGGAATATGTATCAATCACTGGTATGGAATTAATGGAATAACCCCCATTATGTGCAGTAGGAATATGTATCAGTTACTGGTATTGCAATTAATGGAATAACCCCCATCATGTGCAGTAGGAATATGTATCAGTCACTGGTATTGGAATTAATGGAATAACCCCCATCATGTGCAGTAGGAATATGTATCAGTTACTGGTCTTGGAATTAATGGAATAACCCACATCATGTGGAGTAGGAATATGTATCAGTCACTTGTACTGGAATTAATGGAATAACCCCCATCTTGTGCTGTAGGAATATGTATCAGTTACTGGTATTTGAATTAATGGAATAACCCGCATCATGTGCAGTAGGAATATGTATCAGTCACTGGTATTGGAATTAATGGAATAACCCCCGTCATGTGCAGTAGGAATATGTATCAGTCACTGGTATTGGAATTAATGGAATAACCCCATCATGTGCAGTAGGAATATGTATCAGTCACTGGTATTGGAATTAATGGAATAACCCCATCATGTGCAGTAGGAATATGTATCAGTTACTGGTATTGGAATTAATGGAATAACCCCCCACCGCATGCAGTAGGAATGTGTGTCAGTCACTGGTACTGGAATTAATGGAATAACCCCATCATGTGCAGTAGGAATATGTATCAGTCACTGGTATTGGAATTAATGGAATAACCCCATCATGTGCAGTAGGAATATGCATCAGTTACTGGTATTGTAATTAATGGAATAACCCACATCATAGGTTCATAGGTTCATAGGTAGGTACTAGGCTATCGGCCCTAGGGCCCATACAAGCCTAGCCAAAAAATGTACCCTGGCTTTCACCACCCAAGAAAATTATTTTCCTATGCCCCTGTCGAGCAGAGCCACAGAAGTGATCACCGGTGTGCATTTCCCATTTCCCATCCAATCATCAAGATTTTTCTTGAAGAGTGCTAATGAGGAGCTCTGTTTTACATAGATAGGTAGTCTTTTCCAGAGTATGGGAAGTCTCTGGGAGAGGAATCTATCCTTCCAGCATGTTCTGTGTATTATGGTGACAAGGTTAAGTTCCCTAGGGCGTGTAGCTCGGAGGGATTGGGATTTCTTTAAGTGGAGCATGTCCAACAGCTCTGGGTTTGACATAGCTTTGTATGTTAGGCAGAGATCGCCCCTGAGTAGGTGATATGCGATGGAGTAAAGCTGTAATTTTTTGAGACGGTCTGCATAGGTCATCTGTTTGAGGTCAGTAATCCTCTTTGTGAGGTATTTCTGTGGTCTTTCCAGTTGTTGTAGGTATCTTGTGAGGTACATACCAAAAGGGGCGTTGTACTCTATAATGGGTCTAATGAGTGATGAGTAGAGGGGAACAATGACCTCTTATTTTCTGGATGAGAATCCTTTTGTGATGAGATGAGCCACGTAGAAGGATTTCCTGACCACTGTGGCGATGTGATTATCAAAGGAGAGACTACTGTCCACCTGTGTCCCAAGGTCGCTTATCACATTTTCGGCATTAAGTAGACTACCAGCTATGTGGTAGTTCATGGGTACAGAGTTTTACCAAAGGGGATGACAATACACTTTTTGGCATTGAGCTTCAGGCCATGGCTTTGACACCAGGTATCTGTCTCAGTGAGGCCCTTTTGTAGTTTGTCCACATCATTAGGAGTTTTGATTATGGCTCCTAGTTTGCAGTCATCTGAAAACTTTGTTAGCCAAAGACCTTCTGTGTTGGCCTGCACTTCAGAGAAGTAGATACCAAACAGGAGAGGACCCAGGACTGAACCCTGTGGTACTCCACTTGTCACTGGTCTGATGTCGGATTTGGAATCCGCTACTTTCACAGTGTGGGTTCTGTCCGTGAGCCATTTGGCAACCCATCTTATGACATAGGGATTACTACCTAGTTTAGTGAGCTTATCTATAATTCCAGAGTGGGGGATGGTGTCGAAAGCCTTGGCGAGATCTAGATAAGCTGTGTGAACCATTTTACCATCATCTATGGCTTTGGTGACTGCTTCAAAGAAGTCAATCAGGTTTAGGAGACATGATCTGCCTTTTACAAATCCAAACTGAGTAGGGTCCAGAGTTTGGAGATTACCAATGTCTTTGTTTATGAGTTCCATGATGATACGTTCCATGGCCTTGCAGACCATGCTCGTCAGGCTAATGGGGCGGTAGTTCCCGGGGTCTATCGTGGCTCCCGCTTTGTGGAGTGGGATAACTGTCATGGTGCACCATTCAGTGGGTACAAAGCCTGAGGTGAGGCAATGATTGAACATGGTACTTAGGTAGGGTGCCAGTTCATTCTGTAGTTCATGTAGAATGCAGCCTGGGATATTGTCAGGTCCCATGGATGCTGTGTTCTTGGCTTTGGAGAGTGTGTTTTTTACCTGTGCAGCCGTGATTATAGGAACTTTGTATTCTTCTGGTATAGAGATGGGCCCTCTAGGGGGTGAGAGGGGAGTAAAGTTAGCACTGAACCTATCTGCTAGGATGTTGGCAATATTAATTGGTTCTGTATATTTAGTGCCATTATGCTGTAACTCAGAGCAGATCTGAGTGTTCCCATTTAGATTCTTGACATAGCTATAGAATGCTTTGTGGTTGTCTTTAGAGTCAGTGGCAATTTTGTTTTCGTAACTAGCTTTGGAGGATTGTATGAGGGATCTCAGCTTCTTACTGAGGTCGACCAGGGAGTTCCTCCAGTCATGGGATTTTACTCTTTTTTTTTGCAACAGTTTCTTTCTTCTGTTGTAGAGTTTGTTTATGGCAGAGGACCACCAGATTGGCTTCCTTTTTTGGAGGTTAACATCTTGGTTCTATTAGGGATAGCATGATCCATGCACTCGTGTAAGTGCTTATAAAGTGCATTTGTGTAGGATTCGGCATTCATACCTCTATTGTCCATCTGTATGGGTGTCATGAAGTTTGCCACTTCTGTCTTAAGAAGTGTGAAGTTGGCTTTTGAGAAGTTTTTTACGATGGTTTCCCTAATTGGGGCTGGGGGTGGGATGTGTGTCTAGGGTGATTAGCTTGTGGTCGGATCTGACCAACGAGGAATTGACCTCTGGTGTGAACACCGGTTTCCCATGTTGGTGATGACCAGGTCTAGGATATTGCTGCCCCTGGTGGGGGCGTGAATAAGTTTATCCAAGGCGTTGGAATTTATGAATTCTAGAAAACGTTGAGCAAAAGAGTTGGTACATGAGTAGTTTTCCCAGTTAATGGTAGGGTAGTTGAAATCGCCCATTATTAGGGTGTTGGGTTGTACCCTAATACTTTCCAGTGTATCAATTAATGAGGAGTGGGAATCCTGGGGCATGGTGGGGGGTCTGTAGCAAGCTACAATTTGGATTGCGGTCTTGCCCAGAGTTAGTTGCACTTGGATAATCTTGGATGCATTATGCTGTGCAACTAGCCTGGAGGTGTGGATATCTTTAATGAATATGGACACACCTCCACCTTTAGTGCTTCTTACTGGGTTAGGTGGCCGAATGGTGTGGTATGAATTGAAGCCTGGTAATGCAGGGGTGCTCTCTGGAGCTTTGAACCAGGTCTCTGTCAATACACAGATGTCAATGTTCTCCATTTTAAGGAGTGTCTCGAGTGAGTGCATTTTGAGGTTTAGACTTCTAGCATTGAGTAGCATTACCTTCAGATTTTGCTTGCTTGTACCGGTTATGGTGGTGAATTTGTCATTTGAACCTTGCCTAAAAAAGGCACTATAGGGGTGGCAAGAGTCTTAGCCAGTATCTGGAATCCTAAGGGCTACAGGTGCAGGCCATCTCTGGCAAAGCATCGTGGACTGTCGATCATGTCATCCCATGCAGACAAATACTGGATCCCCTTAGAATGACACCAGAAGCTTAGCCAATTGTTGAAGTCAATCATTTTGTCCTTGTACTGTGGTATCATTCTGGGTGATGGCAGGATGCTACTCAGGATTAGGGTCATACCTACCTGGGATACAAGATCAGAGAGCTCCTCCATGTCTCTTTTCATGTAGTCCAGGGAGGTACGTCTCAGGTCATTCACACCAACGTGGACAATGACAGTGTCATATTTGTACTTATTGTGGAGTGACCTGAGTGCATGCATTATGTGGCGGATCCTGGCACCTGACAGTCAGCTGACAGTAACTTTCTCCTTGTTTAGTCTAGTGCGTGGAACATCAGTGTACCTGACTATAGAGTCACCTATGACTAGAGTCTTGGGTATGTTGTTATGCCTTATGAGCTGTGGTTGAGTGGCACACTGAGTTTGTGGGCTATGTGTCATTTGGGTTGTGTTGGGGGGTGGAGTTTGCTTGCGTTTATGCTTTGGATGTCCCTGATGCTTGGGCAGGTTTTTATTGAGAGCCTCCGTGAATGTAGATGTGTGTTTTGTGTTTTGTTGTTGTTGTTGTTGTGTCTTTAGGCTTTTCCCAGTTAGGGTTCACCACAGCGGATCTCCGGTTCACTAATGATTGGCAGTAGATTTTTACATGCCGAGTTGCCGGCCCTGATGCACAACCTTCAACGGAATACCATTCACGCATGTCTTCAAACAGAAGACGCTCTAGCTGAGAATCGAACAGGACAACGTCTTACTGTGAGGCGACAACGCTACCGCATCACCACCACCGCAGTTATGTGTCAGTCACTGGTACTGGAACTAATGGAATAACCCCATCATGTGCAGTAGGAATTTGTTTCAGTCACTGGTATTGGAATTAATGGAATAACCCCCTTCATGTGCAATAGGAATATGTATCAGTCACTGGTATTGGAATTAATGGAATAACCCCCATCATGTGCAGTAGGAATAAATCAGTCACTGGTATTGGAAATAATGGAATAACCCCATCATGTGCAGTAGGAATATGTATCATTTACTGGTATTGGAATTAATGGAATAACCCACATCATGTGCGGTAGGAATATGTATCATTTACTGGTATTGGAATTAATGGAATAACCCACATCATGTGCAGTAGGAATATGTGTCAGTCACTGGTATTGGAATTAGTGGAATAATCCCATCATGTGCAGTAGGAATATGTATCAGTCACTGGTATTGGAATTAATGCATGGTACCCCTTATCATGTTCATTAGGAATATGTATCAGTCAATGCAATGAAATTAATGGAATAACCCCCATCATCTGCATTAGGAATATGTATCAATCACTGGTGTTGGAATTAATGGAATAACCCCCATCATGTGCAGTAGGAATATGTATCAGTCACTGGTGTAGGAATTAATGGAATAACCCCCCATCATGTGCAGTAGGAATATGTATCCGTCACTGGTACTGGAATTAATGGAATAACCCCTATCATGTGTACTAGGAATACGTATCAGTCACTGTTATTGGAATTAATGGAATGACCCCCATCATGTGCAATAGGAATATGTATCAGTTACTGGTATTGGAATTAATGGAATAACCCCATCATGTGCAGCAGGAATATGTATCAGTCACTGGTATATGAATTAATGGAATAACGCCATCCTGTGCAGTAGGAATATGTGTCAGTCACTGGTATTGGAATTAATGGAATTACCCCCTTCATGTGCAATAGGAATATGTATCAGTCACTGGTATTGGAATTAATGGAATAACCCCCTTCATGTGCAATAGGAATATGTATCAGTTACTGGTATTGGAATTAATGGAATAACCCCCATCATGTGCAGTAGGAATACGTATCAGTCACTGGTACTGGAATTAATGGAATGACCCCCATCATGTGCAGTAGGAATATGTATCAGTCACTGATATTGGAATTAATGGAATAACGCCATCCTGTGCAGTAGGAATATGTGTCAGTCACTGGTTTTGGAATTAATGGAATAACCCCCATCATGTGCAGTAGGAATATGTATCTGTCACTGGTATTGGAATTAATGGAATAACCCCCATCAAGTGCAGTAGGAATATGTATCAGTCACTGGTATTGGAATTAATGGAATAACCCCATCATGTGCAGTAGGAATATGAATCAGTCACTGGTATTGGAATTAATGGAATAACCCCATCATGTGCAGTAGGAATATGAATCAGTCACTGGTATTGGAATTAATGGAATAACCTCATCATGTGCAGTAGGGATATGTATCAGTAAATTATATTGGAGTTAGTGTAATACTCGTATCATATGCAGTAGGAACATTTATCAGTCATTAGTATTGAAATTAATGGCATACTGCTTTTATGTGTAGTAGGAATATGTATGAGTCACTAGTATTGGAATCAGTGGAATATAGTAGGTATATGTATCAGTCATAACTATTGGAATTAATGGAATAGCCCCCATCATTTTTACTAAGAATATGTATCAGTTCACTGGTATTGGAATAAATGCATGGTACCCCTTTATGTACATTAGGAATATGTATCAGTCATTGGTATTGGAATTAATGGAATACCCACATCATGTGTACTAGGAATATGTATCAGTCACTGGTATTGGAATTAATGGAATAACCACCATCATGTGCAATAGGAATATTTATCAGTCACTGGTATTGGAATTAATGGAATAACCCCCATCATGTGCAGTAGGAATATGTATCAGTCACTGGTATAGGAATTAATGGAATAACACCATCATGTGTAGTAGGAATATTTGTCAGTCACTGGTACTTGAACTAATGGAATAACCCCATCATGTGCAGTAGGACAATGTGTTAGTCACTGGTATTGGAATTAATGGAATAACCCCCATCATGTGCAATAGGAATATGTATCAGTCACTGGTATTGGAATTAATGGAATAACCCACATCATGTGCAGTAGGTATATGTGTCAATCACCAGTATTGGAATTAATGGAATAACCCCATTATGTGCAGTAGGAATATGTATCAGTCACTGGTATTGGAATTAATAGAATAACCCCCATCATGTGCAGTAGGAATATGTGTCAGTCACTGGTATTGGAATTAATGGAATAACCCCCATCATGTGCAGTAGGAATATATATCAGTCATTGGTATTAGAATTAATGGAATAACCCACATCATGTGCAGTAGAAATATGTATCAGTCACTGGTATTGGAATTAATGGAATAACTCCCATCATGTGCAGTAGGAATATGAATCAGTCACTGGTATTGGAATTAATGGAATAACCCCCATCATGTGCTGAATGAATATCTATCATTCACCAGTATAGGAATTAATGGAATAACCCCCATCATGTGCTGTAGGAATATGTATCAGTCACTGGTGTAGGAATTAATGGAATAACCCCCATCATGTGCAGTAGGAATATGTATCAGTCACTGGTATTGGAATTAATGGAATAACTCCCATCATGTGCTGTAGGAATATGTATCAGTCACTGGTATTGCAATTAATGGAATAACCCCCATCATGTGCTGAATGAATATCTATCATTCACCAGTATAGGAATTAATGGAATAACCCCCATCATGTGCTGTAGGAATATGTATCAGTCACTGGTATTGGATTTAATAGAATACCCCCCATCATGTACCGTAGGAATATGTCAAAAATATATAAGTGAACCAATGATAAAGTGGAACCAGCAAACATAAAAGCCAAAGCAACAAACAAAAGCAAGTTCCACAGCACTATACCGAAATATTTTTATTAAAACAAAGCTTTCAAACAAAAAGTCCTTCCTCACTGTTAGATAAAATTCTTATCAGGGCATCACATCCTTTATACTTAAAACTCAGTAAACTCATGACAGAGCCTACCTATCATGAGTCAAACTTAATCAAGTAATTAAAACGGAAAACAATCAAATAATTGTTTCATCAAAAGATCTTAAAAAGAATTTAAATACATTTGCCATATTTCTTCAAATCTGAAAATTTCAAATAGCTAACTACTGAAAAACTTAGTAAATTCATATTACACTTTCAGATACCTCATTAACATACATATGCTGAATGTTAACACAATCAAGAAATAGTATAATCTATTTATTTACAAGTAAATATGTATATAAATATATTAAAATATAAATTTATCAAAATTATCAATGTGCCCAAGGGTGAGACACTGGTGACTGGAACAGATTTCAATGGGCATGTTGGTGAAGGGAACAGAGGGGATGAGGAAGTGATGGGTAGGTATGGTGTTAAACAAAGGAATGCAGAAGGTCAGATGGTAGTGGATTTTGTGAAAAGGATGGACATGGCTGTGATGAATACATATTTTAGCAACAGGGAGGAGCATAGGGTGACATACAAGAGTAGTGGAAGATGCACACAGGTGGATTATATCCTATGTAGAAGGGCCAGTCTGAAGGAGATTGGAGACTGTAAAGTGGTGGCAGGGGAAAGTGTAGTTAGGCAGCATAGGATGGTGGTTTGTAGGATGACATTGGTGATCAAGAAGAGGAGGATGAGTGTGAGGGCAGCACCAAGGATCAAATGGTCGAAATTGAAAAATGGTAATTGTGAGGTGATGTTCAAGGAAGAGTTAAGACGGGCACTGGGTGGCAGTGAAGAGTTACCAAATAGCTGGGTAACTACAGCTGAGCTAGTAAGAGAGATGGCTAGAAAGGTGCTTGGTGTGACATCTGGAAAGAGGAAGGAGGACAAGGAGACCTGGTGGTGGAATGAGGAAGTACAGGAGAGTATACAGAGGAAGAGGTTGGCGTAGAAGAAGTGGGATTGTCAAAGAGATGAAGAAAGTAGACAAGAGTATAAGGAGATGAAGTGCATGGCAAAAAGAGAGGAGGCAAAGGCTAAGGATAAGGCGTATGACAAGTTGTGTAAAAGGATGGACACTAAGGAGGGAGAAAAGGACCTGTACTGATTGGCTAGACAGAGGGCCCGAGCTAGGAAAGATGTGCAGCAGGTACGGGTGATAAAGGATAATGAGGGAAATGTACTCACAAGCAAGGAGAGTGTGTTGAGCAGATGGAAAGAGTGCTTTGAGGGGCTGGTGAATGAAGAGAATGAGAGGGAGAGAAGGTTGGATGATGTGCAGATAGTGAATCATGAAGTGCAATGGATTAGCAAGGAGGAAGTAAGGATTGCTATGAAGAGGATGAAGAATGGAAAGGCTGTTGGTCCAGATGACATACCTGTGGAAGCATGGAGGTGTTTAGGTGAAATGGCAGTGGAGTTTTTAACTAGATTGTTTAATGAAATCTTGGAAAGTGAGATGATGCCTGAGGAGTGGAGAAAAAGTGTTTTGGTACCGATTTTTAAGAATAAGGGTGATGTGCAGAGCTGTAGTAACTACAGAGGGATTAAACTGATCAGTCACAGCATGAAGTCATGGGAAAGAGTAGTGGAAGCTTGGTTAAGAAGGGAGGTGGTGATTAGTGATCAGCAGTATGGTTTCATGCCAGGAAAGAGCACTACAGATGTAATGTTTGCTTTGAGAGTGTTGATGGAGAAGTACAGAGAATGTCAGAAGGAGTTGCATTGTGTCTTTGTGGATTTAGAGAAAGCATATGACAGGGTGCCTAGAGAGGAGTTGTAGTATTGTATGAGGAAGTCGGGAGTGTCAGAGAAGTATGTAAGAGTGTACAGGATATGTACGAGGGTAGTGTGACAGTGGTGAGGTCTGCGGTGGGAGTGACGGATGCGTTTAAGGTGGAGGTGGGATTACATCAAGGTTCAGCTCTGAGCCCTTTTTTATTTGTAATGGTGATGGACAGGTTGACAGATGAGATCAGACAGGAGTTCCCGTGTACTATGATGTTTGCAGATGACATTGTGATCTATAGTGAGTGTAGGGAACAGATAGAGGAGACCCTAGAGAGGTGGAGATATGCTCTAGAGAGAAGAGGAATGAAGGTCAGCAGGACTAAGACAGAATATATGTGTGTGAATGAGAGGGAAGATAGAGGAATGGTGAGGATGTAGGGAGTAGAGGTGGCAAAGCTGGATGAGTTTAAATACTTGGGATCAACAATTCAGAGTAATGGTGAGTGTGGAAGAGAGGTGAAGAAGAGAGTATAGGCAGGATGGAGTGGGTGGAGAAGAGTGTCAGGAGTGATTTGTGACAGACGAGTACCAGTAAGAGTGAAAGGAAAGGACTACAAGAGGGTAGTGAGACCAGCTATGTTATATGGGTTGGAGACAGTGGCATTGACAAAAAGGCAGGAGTCAGAGCTTGACATGGCAGAGTTGAAGATGTTAAGATTTGCACTGGGTGTGACGAGG
Source organism: Protopterus annectens (assembly GCF_019279795.1). Lineage (NCBI taxonomy): Eukaryota > Metazoa > Chordata > Ceratodontiformes > Protopteridae > Protopterus > Protopterus annectens. The sequence goes on along the minus strand of NC_056743.1, from coordinate 41,369,555 downwards.
ATGGACAGGATTAGGAATAAGTATATTAGAGGGTCAGCCCAGGTTGGAAGGTTTGGAGACAAAGCCAGAGAGGCAAGATTACGTTGGTTTGGACATGTGCTGAGGAGGGATGCAGAGTATATTGGGAAAAAGATGCTAAGGATGAAGCTGTCAGGTAACAGGAAAAGAGGGAGGCTTAAGATAAGGTTTATGGATATGGAGAGAGAGAGGACATGCAGGTGGTTGGTGTGACAGAGCAAGATGCAGAGGGCAGGAAGAAATGGAAACAGTTGATCCGCTGTGGCGACTCCTGACTGGAGCAGCCAAAAGAAGAAGATCAATAACCAAAATGCAAAATATATTCATATTCTACCTAGAATTTCATCGTAAGGTTTTATGTACACATCCATTTTGGTAAATTGTATTTTTATTGATATGCATAATATCAGAATAGAGAGTCATTTATTTAACTTGTTGCTGTTTCATTTTCAGAATACGTTTAATTGTCACTTGTTTATTCAAGCCAGAATATGTGTCAGCATTTAAACAAACAATCCACTCATATTCCCTTGTGTCTAATCTATTTACCATATCCCCATGCCTAATATTAATAGTGAGAATATCTATTACACAAAAAGAAAACAAGTGTGCTTCATCTGTCTCTTGTATATGCTGGGCAAGGGAATTTGTAGCTATTTTTCTTATTATTTCTGATTTATGTTTCACAAATCCTGTCTTTTAGCATTCTTGTTGATTTGCCAACATAAAAACTTGAACATGGTTGGCATAATGCCAGATAAATCACATTACTAGTATTGTGTGTGGCTGTGCAACGAAATTCAAATTTCTTCCCATTATATGGGTGTATAAATTCAGTTATTGTAGCTATACTAGCACAACATGCACAGTTGCAACATGGATAAGTGCCTTTCTTATTATACATCATGGGTTCTGTTCTATTTAATTTAAAGTCCTTATAGCATAAATGTTTCTTAAGACTATTGCAATTTCTATAGGTGAAGTGTTGTCTATCTGGAATCCATTTACCATAACCTGGCATGGCTTTTAGTATATACCAATTTTTTCTAATAACTTCTTCTATACTTTTACTTGTTCTACAAAATGTCATTAAAAACATCAAGGTATTATTGGACAAAGAGTGTGTAGCATCAGTGCTATTTTGATTGGAAAAGTAAGGACTCACTCTCCCTTGTCTCATAGATATTATTTAATTTCTAGCTGCAGCTAATTCATTTGGGTTATAACCTCTTTCTAAAAGTTCATCTGTCATATCTTGCATCTGTCTATGACATATTTCATCTTGGGTATTTTATCTACTAACACGTAAGTATTGTCCTCGAGGTATACCTTTAAAAACATGCCTAGCATGCATGCTGGTTTTATGTAAATACTTATTCACTTGTATGTCTTTTTTATATATGCTAGTATCTAACTCAGTTATTGTTCTTGATAGAGTTACATCCAAGAAATTTATGCTTGTCTCTGAAAAATTTATGTCAGACTTTAGAAAATCATTCACATTATTCAGGTATGAATGAAAATTCAATAATGCATCACTAGTACCATGCCAAGCTAAAAAAATATAATCTACAAAACATTTGTAGAATAATATTTTGTGTGCATCCTTATTAGTCTGACTGAAAACATTATCTTCTTCCCATCTACGTAAAGTTAGATTCGCATAAGTGTTTGCAATTGCTGTCCCCATAGCTATAACAGAAATTTGTTGGTATAGCTGTTTGTTAAACACAAATACATTATTCTGTAGAACTATATCCAAAATCTCACAAATCGCTTCTATACATCTAGCAGGGAGATGGCCACATTGCAAACATTTACCTAAATGGATGTGTACATAAAACCTTACGATGAAAGGTAGAATATGAATATAGTGTGCATTTTGGTTATTGATAATTTTGATTAATTTATATATTTAATTATATGCATATTTACTTGTAAATAAATAGATTATGTGTAGTAGGAATATGCATCAGCCACTGGTATTGGAATTAATGGAGTAACCCCCATCATGTGTACTAGGAATATGTATCAGTCACTGGTGTAGGTATTAATGGAAGGTACCCACATCATGTTCAGTAGGAATATATATATCAGTCACTGGTATTGGAATTAATGGAATAACCCCGTCATGTGCAGTAGGAATATGTGTCAGTCACTGGTATTAGAATTAATGGAATATCCCCATCATGTGCAGTAGGAATATGCATCAGTCACTGGTATTGGAATTAATGGAATAACCCACATCATGTGCAGTAGGAATATGTATCAGTCACTGGTATTGGAATTAATGGAATAACCCCCATCATGTGCAGTAGGAATATGTATCAGTCACTGGTATTGGAATTAATGGAATAACTCCCATCATGTGCAGTAGGAATATGTATCAGTCACTGGTGTAGGAATTAATGGAATAACCCCCATCATGTGCAGTAGGAATGTATCAGTCACTGGTATTGGAATTAATGGAATAACCCCATCATGTGCAGTAGGAATATGTATTAGTTACTGGTAATGGAATTAATGGAATAACCCACATCATGTGCAGTAGGAATATGCATCAGTCACTGGTACTGGAATTAATGGAATAACCACCATCTTGTGCAGTAGGAATATGTATCAGTCACTGGTATTGGAATTAATGGAATAACCCCCATCTTGTGCAGTAGGAATATGTATCAGTCACTGGTATTGGAATTAATGGAATAACCCCCATCATGTGCAGTAGGATTACGCATCAGTCACTGGTGTAGGAATTAATGGAATAACCCCATCATGTGCAGTAGGAATATGTATCAGTCACTGGTATTGGAATTAATAGAATAACCCACATCATGTGCAGTAGGAATATGTATCAGTCACTGGTTTTGGAATTAATGGAATAACCCCATCATGTGCAGTAGGAATATGTATCAGTCACTGGTATTGGAATTAATGGAATAACCCCATCATGTGCAGTAGGAATATGTATCAGTCACTGGTATTGGAATTAATGGAATAACCCCATCATGTGCAGTAGGAATATGTATCAGTCACTGGTATTGGAATTAATGGAATAACCCCATCATGTGCAGTAGGAATATGTATCAGTCACTGGTATTGGAATTAATGGAATAACCCCATCATGTGCAGTAGGAATATGTATCAGTCACTGGTATTGGAATTAATGGAATAACCCCATCATGTGCAGTAGGAATATGTATCAGTCACTGGTATTGGAATTAATGGAATAACCCCATCATGTGCAGTAGGAATATGTATCAGTCACTGGTATTGGAATTAATGGAATAACCCCATCATGTGCAGTAGGAATATGTATCAGTCACTGGTATTGGAATTAATGGAATAACCCCATCATGTGCAGTAGGAATATGTATCAGTCACTGGTATTGGAATTAATGGAATAACCCCATCATGTGCAGTAGGAATATGTATCAGTCACTGGTATTGGAATTAATGGAATAACCCCATCATGTGCAGTAGGAATATGTATCAGTCACTGGTATTGGAATTAATGGAATGACCCCATCATGTGCAGTAGGAATATGTATCAGTCACTGGTATTGGAATTAATGGAATAACCCCCATCATGTGCAGTAGGAATATGTATCAGTCACTGGTATTGGAATTAATGGAATAACCCCATCATGTGCAGTAGGAATATGTATCAGTCACTGGTATTGGAATTAATGGAATAACCCCATCATGTGCAGTAGGAATATGTATCAGTCACTGGTATTGGAATTAATGGAATAACCCCATCATGTGCAGTAGGAATATGTATCAGTCACTGGTATTGGAATTAATGGAATAACCCCATCATGTGCAGTAGGAATATGTATCAGTCACTGGTATTGGAATTAATGGAATAACCCCATCATGTGCAGTAGGAATATGTATCAGTCACTGGTATTGGAATTAATGGAATAACCCCATCATGTGCAGTAGGAATATGTATCAGTCACTGGTATTGGAATTAATGGAATAACCCCATCATGTGCAGTAGGAATATGTATCAGTCACTGGTATTGGAATTAATGGAATAACCCCATCATGTGCAGTAGGAATATGTATCAGTCACTGGTATTGGAATTAATGGAATAACCCCATCATGTGCAGTAGGAATATGTATCAGTCACTGATATTGGAATTAATGGAATGACCCCATCATGTGCAGTAGGAATATGTATCAGTCACTGGTATTGGAATTAATGGAATAACCCCCATCATGTGCAATAGGAATATGTATCAGTCACTGGTATTGCAATTAATGGAATGACCCCATCATGTGCAGTAGGAATATGTATCAGTCACTGGTATTGGAATTAATGGAATAACCCCCATCATGTGCAATAGGAATATGTATCAGTCACTGGTATTGGAATTAATGGAATAACCCCATCATGTGCAGTAGGAATATGTATCAGTCACTGGTATTGGAATTAATGGAATAACCCCATCATGTGCAGTAGGAATATGTATCAGTCACTGGTATTGGAATTAATGGAATAACCCCATCATGTGCAGTAGGAATATGTATCAGTCACTGGTATTGGAATTAATGGAATAACCCCATCATGTGCAGTAGGAATATGTATCAGTCACTGGTATTGGAATTAATGGAATAACCCCATCATGTGCAGTAGGAATATGTATCAGTCACTGGTATTGGAATTAATGGAATAACCCCATCATGTGCAGTAGGAATATGTATCAGTCACTGGTATTGGAATTAATGGAATAACCCCATCATGTGCAGTAGGAATATGTATCAGTCACTGGTATTGGAATTAATGGAATAACCCCATCATGTGCAGTAGGAATATGTATCAGTCACTGGTATTGGAATTAATGGAATAACCCCATCATGTGCAGTAGGAATATGTATCAGTCACTGGTATTGGAATTAATGGAATAACCCCATCATGTGCAGTAGGAATATGTATCAGTCACTGGTATTGGAATTAATGGAATAACCCCATCATGTGCAGTAGGAATATGTATCAGTCACTGGTATTGGAATTAATGGAATAACCCCATCATGTGCAGTAGGAATATGTATCAGTCACTGGTATTGGAATTAATGGAATAACCCCATCATGTGCAGTAGGAATATGTATCAGTCACTGGTATTGGAATTAATGGAATAACCCCATCATGTGCAGTAGGAATATGTATCAGTCACTGGTATTGGAATTAATGGAATAACCCCATCATGTGCAGTAGGAATATGTATCAGTCACTGGTATTGGAATTAATGGAATAACCCCATCATGTGCAGTAGGAATATGTATCAGTCACTGGTATTGGAATTAATGGAATAACCCCATCATGTGCAGTAGGAATATGTATCAGTCACTGGTATTGGAATTAATGGAATAACCCCATCATGTGCAGTAGGAATATGTATCAGTCACTGGTATTGGAATTAATGGAATAACCCCATCATGTGCAGTAGGAATATGTATCAGTCACTGGTATTGGAATTAATGGAATAACCCCATCATGTGCAGTAGGAATATGTATCAGTCACTGGTATTGGAATTAATGGAATAACCCCATCATGTGCAGTAGGAATATGTATCAGTCACTGGTATTGGAATTAATGGAATAACCCCATCATGTGCAGTAGGAATATGTATCAGTCACTGGTATTGGAATTAATGGAATAACCCCATCATGTGCAGTAGGAATATGTATCAGTCACTGGTATTGGAATTAATGGAATAACCCCATCATGTGCAGTAGGAATATGTATCAGTCACTGGTATTGGAATTAATGGAATAACCCCATCATGTGCAGTAGGAATATGTATCAGTCACTGGTATTGGAATTAATGGAATAACCCCATCATGTGCAGTAGGAATATGTATCAGTCACTGGTATTGGAATTAATGGAATAACCCCATCATGTGAACTATCCAGATGTTTGAAGAATGTCAGTCACTGGTATTGGAATTTGTGTTTTCTGGATTGTTATTGCAAATCAGTAGGAATAGGTCATTAAATAATGACAGGCATTTGAATTTCATATCCTTCAGAAAATGCATGGTAACACAATATGTATCAGTCACTGGTATTGGAATTAATGGAATAACCCCATCATGTGCAGTAGGAATATGTATCAGTCACTGGTATTGGAATTAATGGAATAACCCCATCATGTGCAGTAGGAATATGTATCAGTCACTGGTATTGGAATTAATGGAATAACCCCATCATGTGCAGTAGGAATATGTATCAGTCACTGGTATTGGAATTAATGGAATAACCCCATCATGTGCAGTAGGAATATGTATCAGTCACTGGTATTGGAATTAATGGAATAACCCCATCATGTGCAGTAGGAATATGTATCAGTCACTGGTATTGGAATTAATGGAATAACCCCATCATGTGCAGTAGGAATATGTATCAGTCACTGGTATTGGAATTAATGGAATAACCCCATCATGTGCAGTAGGAATATGTATCAGTCACTGGTATTGGAATTAATGGAATAACCCCATCATGTGCAGTAGGAATATGTATCAGTCACTGGTATTGGAATTAATGGAATAACCCCATCATGTGCAGTAGGAATATGTATCAGTCACTGGTATTGGAATTAATGGAATAACCCCATCATGTGCAGTAGGAATATGTATCAGTCACTGGTATTGGAATTAATGGAATAACCCCATCATGTGCAGTAGGAATATGTATCAGTCACTGGTATTGGAATTAATGGAATAACCCCATCATGTGCAGTAGGAATATGTATCAGTCACTGGTATTGGAATTAATGGAATAACCCCATCATGTGCAGTAGGAATATGTATCAGTCACTGGTATTGGAATTAATGGAATAACCCCATCATGTGCAGTAGGAATATGTATCAGTCACTGGTATTGGAATTAATGGAATAACCCCATCATGTGCAGTAGGAATATGTATCAGTCACTGGTATTGGAATTAATGGAATAACCCCATCATGTGCAGTAGGAATATGTATCAGTCACTGGTATTGGAATTAATGGAATAACCCCATCATGTGCAGTAGGAATATGTATCAGTCACTGGTATTGGAATTAATGGAATAACCCCATCATGTGCAGTAGGAATATGTATCAGTCACTGGTATTGGAATTAATGGAATAACCCCATCATGTGCAGTAGGAATATGTATCAGTCACTGGTATTGGAATTAATGGAATAACCCCATCATGTGCAGTAGGAATATGTATCAGTCACTGGTATTGGAATTAATGGAATAACCCCATCATGTGCAGTAGGAATATGTATCAGTCACTGGTATTGGAATTAATGGAATAACCCCATCATGTGCAGTAGGAATATGTATCAGTCACTGGTATTGGAATTAATGGAATAACCCCATCATGTGCAGTAGGAATATGTATCAGTCACTGGTATTGGAATTAATGGAATAACCCCATCATGTTCAGTAGGAATATGTTTCAGTCACTGATATTGGAATTAATGGATGACCCCATCATGTGCAGTAGGAATATGTATCAGTCACTGGTATTGGAATTAATGGAATCACCCCATCATGTGCAGTAGGAATATGTATCAGTCACTGGTATGGGAATTAATGGAATCACCCACATCATGTGCAGTAGGAATATGTATCAGTCACTGGTATTGGAATTAATGGAATAACCCCCATCATGTGCAGTAGGAATATGTATCAGTCACTGGTATTGGAATTAATGGAATAACCCCCATCATGTGCAGTAGGAATATGTATCAGTCACTGGTATTGGAATTAATGGAATAACCCCATCATGTGTTGTAGGAATATGTATCAGTCACTGGTATTGGAATTAATGGAATAACCCCCATCATGTGCAGTAGGAATATGTATCAGTCACTGGTATTGGAATTAATGGAATAACCCCCATCATGTGCAGTAGGAATATGTATCAGTCACTGGTATTGGAATTAATGGTATAACCCCATCATGTGCAGTAGGAATATGTATCAGTCACTGGTATTGGAATTAATGGAATAACCCCCATCATGTGCAGTAGGAATATGTATCAGTCACTGGTATTGGAATTAATGGAATAACCCCATCATGTGCAGTAGGAATATGTATCAGTCACTGGTATTGGAATTAATGGAAGTTACCCACATCATGTGCAGTTGGAATGTGTATCAGTCACTGGTATTGGAATTAATGGAATAACCCCCATCATGTGCAGTTGGAATATGTATCAGTCACTGGTATTGGAATTAATGGAATAACCCCCATCATGTGCTGTAGGAATATGTATCAGTCACTGGTGTAGGAATTAATGGAATAACTCCCATCACGTACAATAGGAACATGTATCAGTCAGTGGTATTGGAATTAATGGAATAACCCTCATCATGTGCAGTAGGAATATGTATCAGTCACTGGTATTGGAATTAATGGAATAACCCCCATCATGTGCAGTAGCAATATGTATCAGTCACTGGTATTGGAATTAATGGAATAACCCCCATCATGTGCAGTAGGAATATGTATCAGTCACTGGTATTGGAATTAATGGAATAACCCCATCATGTGCAGTAGGAATATGTATCAGTCACTGGTATTGGAATTAATGGAATAACCCCCATCATGTGCAGTAGGAATATGTATCAGTCACTGGTATTGGAATTAATGGAATAACCCCATCATATGCAGTAGGAATATATATCAGTCACTGGTATTGGAATTAATGGAATAACCCCCATCATGTGCAGTAGGAATATGTATCAGTCACTGGTATTGGAATTAATGGAATAACCCCCATCATGTGCAGTAGGAATATGTATCAGTCACTGGTATTGGAATTAATGGAATAACCCCCATCATGTGCAGTATGAATGTATCAGTCACTGGTGGTGGAATTAATGGAATAACCCCCATCATGTGCAGTAGGAATGTATCAGTCACTGGTAGTGGAATTAATGGAATAACCCCATCATGTGCAGTAGGAAAATATATCAGTCACCGGTGTAGGAATAAATGGAATAACCCACATCATGTGCTGTAGGGATATGTATCAGTCACTGGTATTGGAATTAATGGAATAACCCCATCATGTGCTGTAGGGATATGTATCAGTCACTGGTATTGGAATTAATGGAATATCCCCCATCATGTGCAATAGGAATATGTATCTGTCACTGGTATTGGAATTAATGGAATAACCCCATCATACGCAGTAGGAATATGTATCAGTCACTCGTATTGCAGCTAATGGAATAAGGCCCATCATGTACACTAGGAATATGTATCAGTCACTGGTATTGGAATTAATGGAATAACCCCATCATGTGCAGTAGGAATATGTATCAGTCACTGGTATTGGAATTAATGGAATAACCCCATCATGTGCAGTAGGAATATGTATCAGTCACTGGTATTGGAATTAATGGAATAACCCCATCATGTGCAGTAGGAATATGTATCAGTCACTGGTATTGGAATTAATGGAATAACCCCATCATGTGCAGTAGGAATATGTATCAGTCACTGGTATTGGAATTAATGGAATAACCCCATCATGTGCAGTAGGAATATGTATCAGTCACTGGTATTGGAATTAATGGAATAACCCCATCATGTGCAGTAGGAATATGTATCAGTCACTGGTATTGGAATTAATGGAATAACCCCATCATGTGCAGTAGGAATATGTATCAGTCACTGGTATTGGAATTAATGGAATAACCCCATCATGTGCAGTAGGAATATGTATCAGTCACTGGTATTGGAATTAATGGAATAACCCCATCATGTGCAGTAGGAATATGTATCAGTCACTGGTATTGGAATTAATGGAATAACCCCATCATGTGCAGTAGGAATATGTATCAGTCACTGGTATTGGAATTAATGGAATAACCCCATCATGTGCAGTAGGAATATGTATCAGTCACTGGTATTGGAATTAATGGAATAACCCCATCATGTGCAGTAGGAATATGTATCAGTCACTGGTATTGGAATTAATGGAATAACCCCATCATGTGCAGTAGGAATATGTATCAGTCACTGGTATTGGAATTAATGGAATAACCCCATCATGTGCAGTAGGAATATGTATCAGTCACTGGTATTGGAATTAATGGAATAACCCCATCATGTGCAGTAGGAATATGTATCAGTCACTGGTATTGGAATTAATGGAATAACCCCATCATGTGCAGTAGGAATATGTATCAGTCACTGGTATTGGAATTAATGGAATAACCCCATCATGTGCAGTAGGAATATGTATCAGTCACTGGTATTGGAATTAATGGAATAACCCCATCATGTGCAGTAGGAATATGTATCAGTCACTGGTATTGGAATTAATGGAATAACCCCATCATGTGCAGTAGGAATATGTATCAGTCACTGGTATTGGAATTAATGGAATAACCCCATCATGTGCAGTAGGAATATGTATAAGTCACTGGTATTGGAATTAAGAGAATAACCCTCATCATGTGCAGTAGGAATATGTATCAGTCACTGGTATTGGAATTAATGGAATAATGCCATCATGTGCAGTAGGAATATGTATCAGTCACTGGTATTGGAATTAATGGAATAATGCCATCATGTGCAGTAGGGATATGCATCAGTCACTGGTATTGGAATTAATGGTATCACCCCATCATGTGCAGTAGGAATATGTATCAGTCACTGGTATTGGAATTAATGGAATAACCCCCATCATGTGCAGTAGGAATATGTATCAGTCACTGGTATTGGAATTAATGGAATAACCCCATCATGTGCAGTACAAATATGTATCAGTCACTGGTATTGCAATTAATGGAATAACCCACATCATGTGCAGTAGGAATATGTATCAGTCACTGGTATTGGAATTAATGGAATAACCCCCATCATGTGCAGTAGGAATATGTATCAGTCACTGGTATTGGAATTAATGGAATAACCCCCATCATGTGCAGTAGGAATATGTATCAGTCACTGGTATTGGAATTAATGGAATAACCCCCATCATGTGCAGTAGGAATATGTATCAGTCACTGGTATTGGAATTAATGGAATAACTCCCATCATGTGTAGTAGGAATATGTCTCAGTCACTGGTACTGGAATTAATGGAATAACTCACGTTGTGTGCTTTAGGAATATGTATCAGTCACTGGTATTGGAATTAATGGAATAACCCCCATCATGTGCAGTAGGAATATGTATCAGTCACTGGTATTGGAATTAATGGAATAACCCCATCATGTGCAGTAGAAATATGTATCAGTCAGTGGTTTTAGAATTAATGGAATAACCCCCATCCTGTGCAGTAGGAATATGTATCAGTCACTGGTATTGGAATTAATGGAATAGCCCTATCATGTGCATTAGGAATATGTATCAGTCACTGGTATTGGAATTAATGGAATAACCCCCATCATGTGCAGTAGGAATATGTATCAGTCACTGGTATTGGAATTAATGGAATAACCCCATCATGTGCAGTAGGAATATGTATCACTCCCTGGTATTGGAATTAATGGAATAACCCCATCATGTGCAGTAGGAATATGTATCAGTCACTGGTATTGGAATTAATGGAATAACCCCCATCATGTGCAGTAGGAATATGTATCAGTCACTGGTATTGGAATTAATGGAATAACCCCATCATGTGCAGTAGGAATATGTATCAGTCACTGATATTGGAATTAATGGAATGACCCCATCATGTGCAGTAGGAATATGTATCAGTCACTGGTATTGGAATTAATGGAATAACCCCCATCATGTGCAGTAGGAATATGTATCAGTCACTGGTATTGGAATTAATGGAATAACCCCCATCATGTGCAGTAGGAATATGTATCAGTCACTGGTATTGGAATTAATGGAATAACCTTATCATGTGCAGTAGGAATATGTATCAGTCACTGGTATTGGAATTAATGGAATAACCCCCATCATGTGCAGTAGGAATATGTATCAGTCACTGGTATTGGAATTAATGGAATAACCCCATCATGTGCAGTAGGAATATGTATCAGTCACTGGTGTAGGAATTAATGGAATAACCCCCATCATGTGCAGTAGGAATATGTATCAGTCACTGGTATTGGAATTAATGGAATAACCCCCATCATGTGCAGTAGGAATGTATCAGTCACTGGTATTGGAATTAATGGAATAACCCCATCATGTGCAGTAGAAATATGTATCAGTTACTGGTACTGGAACTAATGGAATAACCCCATGATGTGCAGTAGGGATATGTATCAGGCACTGGTGTTGGAGCTAATGGAATAACCCCATCATGTGAAGTAAGGATATGTATCAGTCACTGGTATTGGAATTAATGGAATAACCCCATCATATGCAGTACGAATATATATTAGTCACTGACATTGGAATTAATGGAATAACCCCATCATGTGCAGTAGGAATATGTATCAGTCACTGGTATTGGAATTAATGGAATAACCCCATCATGTGCAGTAGGAATATGTATCAGTCACTGGTATTGGAATTAATGGAATAACCCCATCATGTGCAGTAGGAATATGTATCAGTCACTGGTATTGGAATTAATGGAATAACCCCATCATGTGCAGTAGGAATATGTATCAGTCACTGGTATTGGAATTAATGGAATAACCCCATCATGTGCAGTAGGAATATGTATCAGTCACTGGTATTGGAATTAATGGAATAACCCCATCATGTGCAGTAGGAATATGTATCAGTCACTGGTATTGGAATTAATGGAATAACCCCATCATGTGCAGTAGGAATATGTATCAGTCACTGGTATTGGAATTAATGGAATAACCCCATCATGTGCAGTAGGAATATGTATCAGTCACTGGTATTGGAATTAATGGAATAACCCCATCATGTGCAGTAGGAATATGTATCAGTCACTGGTATTGGAATTAATGGAATAACCCCATCATGTGCAGTAGGAATATGTATCAGTCACTGGTATTGGAATTAATGGAATAACCCCATCATGTGCAGTAGGAATATGTATCAGTCACTGGTATTGGAATTAATGGAATAACCCCATCATGTGCAGTAGGAATATGTATCAGTCACTGGTATTGGAATTAATGGAATAACCCCATCATGTGCAGTAGGAATATGTATCAGTCACTGGTATTGGAATTAATGGAATAACCCCATCATGTGCAGTAGGAATATGTATCAGTCACTGGTATTGGAATTAATGGAATAACCCCATCATGTGCAGTAGGAATATGTATCAGTCACTGGTATTGGAATTAATGGAATAACCCCATCATGTGCAGTAGGAATATGTATCAGTCACTGGTATTGGAATTAATGGAATAACCCCATCATGTGCAGTAGGAATATGTATCAGTCACTGGTATTGGAATTAATGGAATAACCCCATCATGTGCAGTAGGAATATGTATCAGTCACTGGTATTGGAATTAATGGAATAACCCCATCATGTGCAGTAGGAATATGTATCAGTCACTGGTATTGGAATTAATGGAATAATGCCATCATGTGCAGTAGGAATATGTATCAGTCACTGGTATTGGAATTAATGGAATAACCCCATCATGTTCAGTAGGAATATGTTTCAGTCACTGGTATTGGAATTAATGGAATCACCCCATCATGTGCAGTAGGAATATGTATCAGTCACTGGTATTGGAATTAATGGAATAACCCCCATCATGTGCAGTAGGAATATGTATCAGTCACTGTTATTGCAATTAATGGAATAACCCCATCATGTGCAGTAGGAATATGTATCAGTCACTGGTATTGGAATTAATGGAATAACCCCCATCATGTGCAGTAGGAATACGTATCAGTCAGTGGTATTGGAATTAATGGAATAACCCCCATCATGTGCAGTAGAAATATGTATCAGTCACTGGTATTGGAATTAATGGAATAACCCCATCATGTGCAGTAGCAATATGTGGCAGTCACTGGTATTGGAATTAATGGAATAACGCCATCATGTGCAGTAGCAATATGTATCAGTCACTGTTATTGGAATTAATGGAATAACCCCTATCATGTGCAGTAGGAATATGTTTCAGTCACTGGTATTGGAATTAACGGAATAACCCCCATCATGTGCAGTAGGCGTATGTATCAGTCACTGGTATTGGAATTAATGGAATAACCCCATCATGTTTGAAGAAGGAATATGTTTTCTGGATTGTTATTGCAATCAGTAAGGATTGATGTAATTAAATAATGACAGGCATTTGAATTTTGATTTCATATCCTTCAGTCACTGGTATTGAATTAATGGAATAACCCCATCATGTGCAGTAGGAATATGTATCAGTCACTGGTATTGGAATTAATGGAATAATCCTTATCATGTGCAGTAGGAATATGTATCAGTCACAGGTGCTGGAATTAATGGAATAACCCCATCATGTGCAGTAGGAATATGTATCAGTCACTGGTATTGGAATTAATGGAATAACCCCATCATGTGCAGTAGGAATATGTATCAGTCACTGGTATTGGAATTAATGGAATAACCCCATCATGTGCAGTAGGAATATGTATCAGTCACTGGTATTGGAATTAATGGAATAAATAACCCCCATCATGTGCAGTAGGAATATGTATCAGTCACTGGTATTGGAATTAATGGAATAACCCCCATCATGTGCAGTGCAAATATGTATCAGTCACTGGTATTGCAATTAATGGAATAACCCCTAGCAAGTGCAGTAGGAATATGTGTCAGTTACTGGTATTGGAATTAATGGAATAACCCCATCATGTGCAGTAGGAATATGTATCAGTCACTGGTATTGGAATTAATGGAATAACCCCATCATGTGCAGTAGGAATATGTATCAGTCACTGGTATTGGAATTAATGGAATAACCCCATCATGTGCAGTAGGAATATGTATCAGTCACTGGTATTGGAATTAATGGAATAACCCCCATCATGTGCAGTAGGAATATGTATCAGTCACTGGTATTGGAATTAATGGAATAACCCCATCATGTGCAGTAGGAATATGTATCAGTCACTGGTATTGGAATTAATGGAATAACCCCATCATGTGCAGTAGGAATATGTATCAGTCACTGGTATTGGAATTAATGGAATAACCCCATCATGTGCAGTAGGAATATGTATCAGTCACTGGTATTGGAATTAATGGAATAACCCCATCATGTGCAGTAGGAATATGTATCAGTCACTGGTATTGGAATTAATGGAATAACCCCATCATGTGCAGTAGGAATATGTATCAGTCACTGGTATTGGAATTAATGGAATAACCCCATCATGTGCAGTAGGAATATGTATCAGTCACTGGTATTGGAATTAATGGAATAACCCCATCATGTGCAGTAGGAATATGTATCAGTCACTGGTATTGGAATTAATGGAATAACCCCATCATGTGCAGTAGGAATATGTATCAGTCACTGGTATTGGAATTAATGGAATAACCCCATCATGTGCAGTAGGAATATGTATCAGTCACTGGTATTGGAATTAATGGAATAACCCCATCATGTGCAGTAGGAATATGTATCAGTCACTGGTATTGGAATTAATGGAATAACCCCATCATGTGCAGTAGGAATATGTATCAGTCACTGGTATTGGAATTAATGGAATAACCCCATCATGTGCAGTAGGAATATGTATCAGTCACTGGTATTGGAATTAATGGAATAACCCCATCATGTGCAGTAGGAATATGTATCAGTCACTGGTATTGGAATTAATGGAATAACCCCATCATGTGCAGTAGGAATATGTATCAGTCACTGGTATTGGAATTAATGGAATAACCCCATCATGTGCAGTAGGAATATGTATCAGTCACTGGTATTGGAATTAATGGAATAACCCCATCATGTGCAGTAGGAATATGTATCAGTCACTGGTATTGGAATTAATGGAATAACCCCATCATGTGCAGTAGGAATATGTATCAGTCACTGGTATTGGAATTAATGGAATAACCCCATCATGTGCAGTAGGAATATGTATCAGTCACTGGTATTGGAATTAATGGAATAACCCCATCATGTGCAGTAGGAATATGTATCAGTCACTGGTATTGGAATTAATGGAATAACCCCATCATGTGCAGTAGGAATATGTATCAGTCACTGGTATTGGAATTAATGGAATAACCCCATCATGTGCAGTAGGAATATGTATCAGTCACTGGTATTGGAATTAATGGAATAACCCCATCATGTGCAGTAGGAATATGTATCAGTCACTGGTATTGGAATTAATGGAATAACCCCATCATGTGCAGTAGGAATATGTATCAGTCACTGGTATTGGAATTAATGGAATAACCCCATCATGTGCAGTAGGAATATGTATCAGTCACTGGTATTGGAATTAATGGAATAACCCCATCATGTGCAGTAGGAATATGTATCAGTCACTGGTATTGGAATTAATGGAATAACCCCATCATGTGCAGTAGGAATATGTATCAGTCACTGGTATTGGAATTAATGGAATAACCCCATCATGTGCAGTAGGAATATGTATCAGTCACTGGTATTGGAATTAATGGAATAACCCCATCATGTGCAGTAGGAATATGTATCAGTCACTGGTATTGGAATTAATGGAATAACCCCATCATGTGCAGTAGGAATATGTATCAGTCACTGGTATTGGAATTAATGGAATAACCCCATCATGTGCAGTAGGAATATGTATCAGTCACTGGTATTGGAATTAATGGAATAACCCCATCATGTGCAGTAGGAATATGTATCAGTCACTGGTATTGGAATTAATGGAATAACCCCATCATGTGCAGTAGGAATATGTATCAGTCACTGGTATTGGAATTAATGGAATAATGCCATCATGTGCAGTAGGAATATGTATCAGTCACTGGTATTGGAATTAATGGAATAATGCCATCATGTGCAGTAGGAATATGTATCAGTCACTGGTACTGGAATTAATGGAATAACCCCCGTCATGTGCAGTAGGAATATGTATCAGTCACTGGTATTGGAATTAATGGAATAACCCCCATCATGTGCAGTAGGAATATGTATCAGTCACTGGTATTGGAATTAATGGAATAACCCCCATCATGTGCAGTAGGAATATGTATCAGTCACTGGTATTGGAATTAATGGAATAACCCCCATCATGTGCAGTAGGAATATGAATCAGTCACTGGTATTGGAATTAAGGGAATAACCCCATCATGTGTAGTAGGAATATGTGTCAGTCACTGGTATAGGAATTAATGGAATAGCCCTATCATGTGCTGTAGGAATATGTATCAGTCACTGGTATTGGAATTAATGGAATAACCCCATCATGTGCAGTAGGAATATGTATCAGTCACTGGTATTGGAATTAATGGAATAACCCCCATCATGTGCAGTAGGAATATGTATCAGTCACTGGTATTGGAATTAATGGAATAACCCCCATCATGTGCAGTAGGAATATGTATCAGTCACTGGTATTGGAATTAATGGAATAACCCCATCATGTGCAGTAGGAATATGTATCAGTCACTGGTATTGGAATTAATGGAATAACCCCCATCATGTGCAGTAGGAATATGTATCAGTCACTGGTATTGGAATTAATGGAATAACCCCATCATGTGCAGTAGGAAAATATATCAGTCACTGGTATTGGAATTAATGGAATAACCCCATCATGTGCAGTAGGAATATGTATCAGTCACTGGTATTGGAATTAATGGAATAACCCCCATCATGTGCAGTAGGAATATGTATCAGTCACTGGTATTGGAATTAATGGAATAACCCCCATCATGTGCAGTAGGAATATGCATCAGTCAATGGTATTAGAATTAATGGAATAACCCCATCATGTACAGTAGGAATATGTATCAGTCACTGGCATTGGAATTAATGGAATAACCCCCATCATGTGCAGTAGGAATATGTATCAGTCACTGGTATTGGAATTAAGAGAATAACCCTCATCATGTGCAGTAGGAATATGTATCAGTCACTGGTATTGGAATTAATGGAATAACGCCATCATGTGCAGTAGGAATATGTATCAGTCACTGGTATTGGAATTAATGGAATAACCCACATCATGTGCAGTAGGAATATGTATCAGTCACTGGTATTGGAATTAATGGAATAACCCCTAACATGTGCAGTAGGAATATGTATCAGTCACTGGTATTGGAATTAATGGAATAACCCCCATCATGTGCAGTAGGAATATGTATCAGTCACTGGTATTGGAATTAATGGAATAACCCCATCATGTGCAGTAGGAATATGTATCAGTCACTGGTATTGGAATTAAAGGAATAACCTCCATCATGTGCAGTAGGAATATGTATCAGTCACTGGTATTGGAATTAATGGAATAACCCCATCATGTGCAGTAGAAATATGTATCAGTTACTGGTATTGGAATTAATGAAATAACCCACATCCTATGCAGTAGGAATACGTAACAATCAGTGGTATTGGAATTAATGGAATAACCCACATCATGTGCTGTAGGGATATGTATCAGTCACTGGTATTGGAATTAATGGAATAACCCCCATCATGTGAAGTAAGGATATGTATCAGTCACTGGTATTGGAATTAATGGAATAACCCCATCATGTGCAGTAGGAATATGTATCAGTCACTGGTATTGGAATTAATGGAATAACCCCATCATATGCAGTAGGAATATGTATTAGTCACTGGTATTGGAATTAATGGAATAACCCACATCATGTGCAGTTGGAATGTGTATCAGTCACTGGTTTTGGAATTAATGGAATAACCTCCATCATGTGCTGTAGGAATATGTATCAGTCACTGGTATTGGAATTAATGGAATAAGCCCCATCATGTGCAGTAGGAATATGTATCTGTCACTGGTATTGGAATTAATGGAATAACACCCATCATGTGCAGTAGGAATGTATCATTCACTGGTATTGGAATTAATGGAATAACCCCATCATGTGCTGCAGGAATATGGATCAGTCACTGGGATTGGAGTTAATGGAATATCATGTGCTGTAGGAATATGTATCAGTGACTGGTATTGGAATTGATGGAATAACCCCCATCATGTGTACTAGGAATATGTATCAGTCATTGGTATTGGAATTAATGGAATAAACCCCATCACGTGCAGTAGGAATATGTATCAGTCAGTGGTATTGGAATTAATGGAATAACCCCATCATGTGCAGTAGGAATATGTATCAGTCACTGGTATTGGAATTAATGGAATAACCCCCATCATGTGCAGTAGGAATATGTATCAGTCACTGGTATTGGAATTAATGGAATAACCCCCATCATGTGCAGCAGGAATATGTATCATTCCGTGGTATTGGAATTAATGGAATAACCCCCATCATGTGCAGTAGGAATATGTATCAGTCACTGGTATTGCAATTAATGGAATAACCACCATCATTTGCAGCAGGAATATGTATCAGTCAGTTGTATTGGAATTAAGGGAATAACCCCAATCATTTGCAGTAGGAATATGAATCAGCCACTGGTATTGGAATTAAGGGACTAAGCCCCATCATGTGCAGTAGGAATATGAATCAGTCACTGGTACTGGAATTAAGGGAATAACCCCATCATGTGTAGTAGGAATAAGTGTCAGTCACTGGTATAGGAATTAATGGAATAACCCCCATCATGTGCAGTAATAATATGTATCAGTCAATTGTATTGGAATTAAGGGAATAACCCCAATCATTTGCAGTAGGAATATAAATCAGCCACTGGTATTGGAATTAAGGGACTAACCCCCATCATGTGCAGTAGGAATATGAATCAGTCACTGGTATTGGAATTAAGGGAATAACCCCATCATGTGTAGTAGGAATATGTGTCAGTCACTGGTATTGTAATTAATGGAATAACCCCGTCATGTGTAGTAGGAATATGTATCAGTCACTGGTATTGGAATTAATGGAATCATATCAGTTACTGGAATAGGAATTAATGGAATAATCCCTATTTTTTGCAGTAGGAATATGAATTAGTCACTGGTATTGGAATTAGTGGAAAGTACCATACCTGTCAACTATCCAGATGTTTGAAGAATGTCTAGATTCTTTCCTCACATTTTGAGTGTGTTCCTCATGAAATTTGTGTTTTCTGGATTGTTATTGCAAATCAGTAAGGATTGAGGTCATTAAATAATGACAGGCATTTGAATTTTTTATTTCATATCCTTCAAAAAATGCATGGTTGGGGGGCGTGGCCAAGGATGAACACAGGATAGCAGCAGATTTCTTCAGCTCCACCAATTTCATTATATTGACAGGAATTAATTTCTTAAAAAATTAATTTTTGAAGTAATTTTCTTTCTAAATATGTTTGTTTTATATAGTTGAACTATATCTAAAAAGAAAGGAAATCTTAATAATATTCCTGTCATAAATTACTTTGGAAATTTTCCTGTCAGTTTATCAGTCTGAAATGAGTTCCAGTAAGACAAATTCTCAAGACTCCAGGATCAAGAAAGAACTTCAGTCTCTGATAATTATAGTCCAGCGACTTACTGCTAAGATGGATAAAATGGATACTAAAATAGACACTTTCATAGAAAAAACTACAAAACAAATAGACTTGTTACATATGGACCTGCAACAACAGAAGATCCAGATGACAGGCATAGAAGAAGCTGTGAATGACATGGAAAATAGAATACAAGAAGAGGAAATCAACATTGAGTTTCTGCTGAAACAAAATACACATTTACAAACAAAGCTGGATGACCTGGAAAATAGATCTAGGCGCAATAACATTAGGGTTTTTGGACTGCCAGAAAATATTGAAGGTAACAATATTACTTCTTTTTTAACAACATGGCTCCCTAAAACTTTAGATTTACCAGAAGCATTCTCTTTTGGTATCGAAGAGCACATAGATCTATAGCTAATACTAACTCTAACCAAAAACTATTGTAGATCAGTTATCGTTAGAGCTCTATCATCTTTGATAAAGAGATGGTTCTTAAATCTGCTTGGGCTAAAGCTCCTGTTAAGATTAATGAAACAACTGTGCGTTTTGACCATTACTATTCTTCCATGGTATTAGCTAAAAGAAAAGTTTTTCTGCCACTAATAAGGGAGCTTAAAAAAGCACAGTTTAAAACATACCTTCTGTTTCCTGCCAAGCTTAAAATCTTCCTTCCTGATGGTCCTAAAATTTTCGATGACTTAGACTCTGCTTTACTGTTTATCAAAAAAAAAAAGATTTTGGAAAAAATAGAAGAAATGGAATGGGCTAGTCCTTCGTTAAAGAGACTGGCAACTGAAACTTCGTGGAAGACGTCAGAGAAGAAGAAGCAGAGACTAAAAAACAAATGATTTGTACTATGTTTTTTTTCTCTCTCTCATCATTTTATTTTATAAAAAACAAAACGCTGATAATTCACACGCTGACTGTAATTTTTCACCCAAAGGAATGCAGCTCAACCACAAAGTGCAAATAGAAAAATTTAATACAAAGAGGTTAGCGCTTTCACTCGTATCCAACGAGCTTCATCAGACCAAATAGGTACACTGAAATACTGACATTTAAATATACAAAGTTGGCGCCAAAAGCAACCAAGCCTTAAAGCAACCGCAGTGAAAATACAAATTGCAAAGTATGTATGTGGTTAACTGCTCTACAAAAGTGAGCAGTATCAATATCACAAAAAAAAAAAAAAAGTTTTTGGCACATCAGTCTGCAAATAAACATGTATTAAATTAGTTAAAAATTAGTTATAAATATTGTTTAAAATATTTAGAAATAAATAAACATAATATAATATGTTTAAATAAAATTAAAATCTGCAAATTATCTATTTAACATCAAAACAGGTTTAACTGAAATAAAATCATTTATGCCAGGATAAGTCGTGGCATCAGTTAATAATTGCCACCAATATTCCTTATAGGCTAAGAAGTTTTTTATGTTGCCCCCCCCTAGGGTCTACATGTATAGTGTCAATAATAGCAAACTTAAAATAATGTTCATCACCCCTGCTATTAATGTGCCTATAAAGCTGATCTTCGAGCTGATTTGGTCGCTCTACGTGGGGAGGTATCCAAACTATTCAAACTATTTCACAAGGATGATAGCAGCATCAAAACAAGTGCACGGGACACAGGAAGTGCACATAATAACATCATTGGGTGCAACTCTAGTTCAAGTGAACATTGTAGAGATCCGGTCAACATTTCCATTGAATACAGGGCCACTACCCCTGTAACCTCTTCGCCTGATATTCCCAACGGTCAGGGTGTCCCACTGCAATACGGATGTAACATTGATCTTCCTTGTTCCACAGGGAGAGTGGACAACAACAGGATGGAGGTCAAAGATTTTACCTTTGATTTCTCTTTCGGTAATCTAACCGAAGAAGCCAGAAGGGTTGGTACTAGACCGAAAACCACCCAACCAATGCGTACTTATGGACAAGTTTTGGCTAAAGACAACAAAACTACAGGTACTGTTAACCTTGTTCCCAGTGGTGTTTTTAAAGCCCCCTTTAACAAAAGCAAATATAATTTGAAAGATTTTGTTACTAAAGACTGCAACTTTGTTCATTCTAACGAACAGTGTAATGTCAGGTCTTCTGACACTTTATATGGAACTTTGAAAGATTGCATTTATACGTTTGGCAAGAAGCTCAATATTATTAACGCAGTCAAATTAGATAATGCTTACTTGGCGCACTGTATTTCCACCAACACTGTGCCGATGGGGCTGCGTTTTTTCAAGGTGCCATTAGGCATAGACATTACATATGAAGTTGAAAAGGAATTTGATGACCTGTTTGACAGTTTTGGGATACAGTATATGAAAATGTTAATTAAACACAATGATATCAAGTTATGTAAAAACATTAGTGAAGTTGAAAATTTAAATAATATTATTGTCAATGATTTAGCATTTCCTCAGTGGGAGAAATTGTATTACAAGCAATTTGAGACTGCCGAATACAGGGCCAAAAAGGCTTTTGATAGGAAAAATAAAAAACTGTTAAGAGATATTGACCAGTATAAAAGGCACGTTGTCTATAAATGGGGAAACAAAGTTATACACCACACCAGCCGGGGAGATGATATTAATAGATCTGAAGGGCAGGTAGTGGATGATATTGATGGTTATGACAATTTTTTTCAGGTACCCAACAAGAGACAGGTTTCAAAATGGAAACAAGGGGGAGGGTGGAAGAAGAAATATTAAACTCCAAGTCAGTGAATAGTGATTCCTACACCAACTTGCCTAGTTTACAAGACAATATTATATGTGAACACAATAATTTTAAAATCTTTAATTACAGCAATGTTGAACTTAATCCTATTTATTTTAGCTTGTTATCTAAAGGCATGAAGTTTGTACCTACTACCAGATTCAATTTAGTCGACTGTTTGTGTGAATTTAAACAGTACACTAGAAAATTGAACCTGGCTTTGATGTTTAAGGACAACACACAGGAATCCCTGTGTTACAATAAGCTGAAGAAAAAAAGTTGCTTTATACCCATTAACAACACACAGGTACAGAATTATGATAACAAAGTGTGTAGGGAATTATATAAGTTCAACAATAAAGCTTTTAATAAAAAGTGTAAGAACAACCTTACAGGTGACGAATTACTATTATTGGAAGAGCTACGGACAAATAATAGTATACGTATTATGAAACCCGATAAGGGCGGAGGAATTGTACTGTTTGATACCATTGCTTATAGTACTATTATGCACGATATTTTACACAATTCTGGGAATTACTCTATTGTTTCACTTAATGAAATACATATAGCTTATAGGAAAATAGACCTATTCTTGGAGGATTTCCTTTTGGAACAGAGAATTAATCAAGACATGTACAACTTCATGATTGTAGATTCTCCTTATATGGCTACCATAGTGGGTATCCCCAAGGTGCATAAGGACATTAACAACCCTCCCTTCCACCCGATCATTTCTGGAAGTAAATCTAAAACCTTTCCGTTAGGGGTTGTCATTGACACATTATTGAAACCAGTTTATTCTAAAATCAAACATCTTGTGAAAGATTCTTGGGAATTTTTAAAGAATTTCCCAATTAACTTGGATGGTAATGGGTTATTATTCACCTCCATTGATGTAGTGGACTTGTTCTCATGCATTCCCCCAGATGAAGGTCTTGCAGCATTCACCAACAGTATGAGAAAACATACAGGATTCAGTTGGGACAGAATTAGTATGTTGGTGGATTTAATGAGCATTGTATTAGACCATAATTACATTTTCTTTGAAGGGGAAATGTTTCGACAAACCAAAGGGGTGGCTATGGGGGCAGCTTGTGCCCCCATATACGCCAATTTGGTTCTACTTGACTGGGAGGAGTCCACAATATTCAACAGTGAATATATGACATCTATCAAGTATTATTCACGTTATCTTGATGATATCTACATCTTATGGAATCGTGATGTTGACTCATTTAACAACTTTGTACACTATTTAAACAACAGTACCAACTATCTTAGATTTACATCAGAAACTAATGGTACTGGAGTAGCATATCTTGACACACTCATTAGTTTTGACGGCAACAGATTCAAATCCAGGATACATAGAAAATCTACTTTTACGAATTCCTACTTGGAATTTAATAGTAACCACCCCAGACAGCTCAAATATAACATCTTTAAAGGACAACTTATTCGAGCTGTCAGAATGACATCTGATTATAAGGAAATGATTGATGAGGTCCGGTTTATTACTTGTCTATTTAGAGAAAGAGGGTACGATGAAAGAATGATGTCAGATACAACTAATTATGTTATAGAGGAATGGGGAAGGAAGTATTTACCCCTATTGGGTTTCAATAGTGAAAATTACACTAATGGACCAATCTTGACGGATATTAACAAACGTAAAGATAACAACACAGATTTAAAATTTAATAGAGCTTGTATAGTAGAATTTGGGCCTCACACACAAGCAGTGAAGAATATTATGACAAGACATTGGCAAACATATATTACTGAGGAAGATGTTTTAAATACAATTGGTTCTACACCTCTTTTTGTCTATAAGATGGGTAGGAACTTGAAAAATATTTTAGAGAAAGGATTTCAATCTAGGAACATCTTGAATTCATCTACTTCTAAATGTGGAGCTTGCCATCAGTGTAAGGATATATTAGTGGAGAAACAAGTTATACTGGATAATGTTAACAAAACAGTAGTTAAATTTAAGAAAGGCAATTGCAAAACGAGCATGCTCATATATCTTGCCAAATGTATGTCCTGCCCTGCATTTTACATAGGCAGGACAGAAAGACAGTTTAGAAAGAGGATTTATGCACACGGTTATAGCATTAAAAGAAAGGATACTAAAAACGCACTTTATAGGCACATTAATAGCAGGGGTGATGAACATTATTTTAAGTTTGCTATTATTGACACTATACATGTAGACCCTAGGGGGGGGGCAACATAAAAAACTTCTTAGCCTATAAGGAATATTGGTGGCAATTATTAACTGATGCCACGACTTATCCTGGCATAAATGATTTTATTTCAGTTAAACCTGTTTTGATGTTAAATAGATAATTTGCAGATTTTAATTTTATTTAAACATATTATATTATGTTTATTTATTTCTAAATATTTTAAACAATATTTATAACTAATTTTTAACTAATTTAATACATGTTTATTTGCAGACTGATGTGCCAAAAACTTTTTTTTTTGTGATATTGATACTGCTCACTTTTGTAGAGCAGTTAACCACATACATACTTTGCAATTTGTATTTTCACTGCGGTTGCTTTAAGGCTTGGTTGCTTTTGGCGCCAACTTTGTATATTTAAATGTCAGTATTTCAGTGTACCTATTTGGTCTGATGAAGCTCGTTGGATACGAGTGAAAGTGCTAACCTCTTTGTATTAAATTTTTCTATTTGCACTTTGTGGTTGAGCTGCATTCCTTTGGGTGAAAAATTACAGTCAGCGTGTGGATTATCAGCGTTTTGTTTTTTGTTTGAGAATACTTTTGTTGAACTTTACGCTGATTTACTTTTGTTACGGAATCATTTTATTTTATTATTAATCTTTTTAAATATAGTTCCTGCATTTCCAAGAAGCAACAAATATTTTGAAAAAGATTTAATCAAAGTTATTCTCTGTGTGCAAAGAAATGTTTTGTTTCATAACTAGTCAAAATATCTGGAGATTTAATGGCAAGCTGTGATTTAACTTGTTTCTCTTTCTGAAGAGGAAAAATAAGGTTAGTAATTTGATAATTTTTTTTTCCTTTATCTTTTTCTTCTTTTCTTTGTTTAAACAATGACATTCTATTTAGATTATGTAGTGGGTAAAGGGTGGGGGAGGGCAGGGAGAGAAGAGTAATGAAATTATGATTAATAGAATAATAACATATTTATTCCTTGTAAAAAGTTTATATGTTCTTCAAATGCTATTCCTAATTATACTTTCTTGATTACACTGCTTATGCTTGTTTGTAAATAATCTGTCATGCTTTAACTAATAATAATTAGAACAAAATAATAGTAAATAATATGTTTTATTTTTAACTCTATTAATATAAACAGTAAGTAATATTCTATTGTATATACTTCTTATAGCTTTCTCTTACATTTTTTTTATTTCTGCCTTATACCCTTTTACTTTCTACTCTCTTTTCTTTTCTTTATTAATATATAGAAATGCTTTTGATCATATAGACACAGTAAATAATAAGATTTGCATAGGAGTTGAGTTGGGACAAAAATGTTGAGTTTTGTTACTTATTAATAATTTTGGGCTTGATTTCACTTACATAGAGTCTGTAATAACATGTAGAATGCATTGTGAAGGTTTTGTCATGTTTAGATGCATTTACACTGCTAAATGAATGTTTGTCACTAGTTTTTAATAAGTTTCCCGCCAAAATGTTAAGAGAGACAATCTGGGATGTGGGATGTCTCATGCACAGTGTCCATGAGCTACTTCAAAAGCTTCAACTCTCAGAATTCTCACAGAGAAGCTGAAAGCAGCTAGTCTCACCTTTGACCTAGATATCACACTGACACATCACAGATACAGGAATGACACTACCTAATTATACTTTCTTGATTACACTGCTTATGCTTGTTTGTAAATAATCTGTCATGCTTTAACTAATAATAATTAGAACTAAATAATAGTAAATAATATGTTTTATTTTTAACTCTATTAATATAAACAGTAAGTAATATTCTATTGTATATACTTCTTATAGCTTTCTCTTACATTTTTTTTTATTTCTGCCTTATACCCTTTTACTTTCTACTCTCTTTTCTTTTCTTTATTAATATATAGAAATGCTTTTGATCATATAGACACAGTAAATAATAAGATTTGCATAGGAGTTGAGTTGGGACAAAAATGTTGAGTTTTGTTACTTATTAATAATTTTGGGCTTGATTTCACTTACATAGAGTCTGTAATAACATGTAGAATGCATTGTGAAGGTTTTGTCATGTTTAGATGCATTTACACTGCTAAATGAATGTTTGTCACTAGTTTTAATAAGTTTCCGCCAAAATGTTAAGAGAGACAATCTGGGATGTGGGATGTCTCATGCACAGTGTCCATGAGCTACTTCAAAAGCTTCAACTCTCAGAATTCTCACAGAGAAGCTGAAAGCAGCTAGTCTCACCTTTGACCTAGATATCACACTGACACATCACAGATACAGGAATGACACTACCTAATTATACTTTCTTGATTACACTGCTTATGCTTGTTTGTAAATAATCTGTCATGCTTTAACTAATAATAATTAGAACTAAATAATAGTAAATAATATGTTTTATTTTTAACTCTATTAATATAAACAATAAGTAATATTCTATTGTATATACTTCTTATAGCTTTCTCTTACATTTTTTATTTCTGCCTTACACCCTTTTACTTTCTACTCTCTTTTCTTTTCTTTATTAATATATAGAAATACTTTTGATCATATAGACACAGTAAATAATAAGATTAGCATAGGAGTTGAGTTGGGACAAAAATGTTGAGTTTTGTTACTTATTAATAATTTTGGGCTTGATTTCACTTACATAGAGTCTGTAATAACCTGTAGAATGCATTGTGAATGTTTTGTCATGTTTAGATGCATTTACACTGCTAAATGAATGTTTGTCACTAGTTTTAATAAGTTTCCGCCAAAATGTTAAGAGAGACAATCTGGGATGTGGGCTGTCTCATGCACAGTGTCCATGAGCTACTTCAAAAGCTTCAACTCTCAGAATTCTCACAGAGAAGCTGAAAGCAGCTGGTCTCACCTTTGACCTAGATATCACACTGACACATCACAGATACAGGAATAGCAGATTAATAATATGTGTTAAAACCTATGTCCCAAACATATACATTACTATAACTCATTTAATTCATCTGATTGACAAGCATAAATAATTTTATAACTCTATACTGGAAGAAATTGTCATGTGATATATTTTAAAGCAGTAGTATAGCATGTTTGTAAAATCTGGTTACTAAAATGTGTTTGCTGTGTATTATTTTGTATAAAGCAGACAGATTTATTGAAGGGACAGCAATGTAAGATGGTGCTCAGTAAAGATACAACTCAGTGAGATCAGATATATATATATATGTATGTGTGTGTGTGTGTGTGTGTGTGTGTGTGTGTGTGTGTGTGTGTGTGTGTGTATGTGTGTATGTGTGTATGTGTGTGTGTGTATGCATGTGTATATATATATATATATATATATATATATATATATATATATATATATGTATATGTGTATATGTGTGTGTATGTGTGTATGTATGTATATATATATATATATATGTGTGTGTGTGTGTGTGTGTGTGTGTATGTGTGTGTATGTAGATATGTATATAAATGTTTCTGAGAATCTGCTTAACTATGAAGTATGATTTATAACAATTTCTATGAATACAATATTTTATTCTATTGGCAATAATGAGTTTGAGTAAATGCTCATATACAAGCAATTCAAGGTTTTATTTGGAAGCTGTTAACTGTATTTACATGACAGAAAATAGATGCATCCTAATATATGTAATGTCTGAATCATATTAGCCAAAGTTTTTGATTTAAATGAATGTTAGAACTTATTTTTCTCTCCTCTTGATTTCTAACATCAAGATTATTTGAATGCTATTTGAATACAAGTGTTTTATATTACATGGATGTATATAGTAGTATGAACAGTTAAAAAAAAAAAAAAAAAAAAAGGTTTATTTTAGTTTATATGATGCTGTTTTACCAAATGTGTAGTCTTGTCTTGCTAGATAATTGAATTGAAAACTGTTAACTTCAGTTAAATATAACTAGTATTAAATTGATAAGGTGGTAGCTGACGTACTGCTGCTTAGGGTAGGAGGTTAACTTGAGTGGTAAATACTACTCTAAGTTGGAGTTTATAACTCCAGGCTGGATGCAAGGTTTAATCCTTACATTATTTTCACTTGTTCATTGTTATTTGTATATAGTTTTGACATACACAATATATTTTGTACATTCATTGTCACTACAAACAAAATTGAATCCTATACGAAATCCCATAAGAGATTCAATAAATACAGCTATATTTAAAGGTACACCTAAAGGAGGAGATGTAACATTACTTATTTTGTTATTTGTTATTTTGATCATAAGATTCTTAAGTTTTAAAAATGCCAAATGACATCTTTAAAAGGAATTTCTTTAAACATTAATGGATTGAATAATCCATGTAAAAGGGCAAGCCTAATAAGATACATTAATTTACATAAGGCCAACTTAGTCTTCCTACAAGAAACCCATCTCTTGAAAAAAGATATTGATAAACTAGCCACAAACAAATATACAGTATTGGTTAGTTCAGAGTACACTCAGAAAAAAAGAGGAGTGGCTTTTTTATGGAATAAAAGTATGCCCATTCCTAAAACCATTAAGTCTTATCAGGATGACAAAGGAATGTTTTGTATGGTTACAATACAAATGAATGGGAAGACTTACACTTTAATTAATGTATATTGGATACCTGGAATTGGTATTAATACAGTGAAACATCATCTTGATAAGATCATATCATTCTCTATAGGAGATATTATTTTAGCTGGTGACTTTAATTGTATACTACATGAAAGTGATACTACCACTATAGGAAAGAGAAGAATTACATCTAATGCAAAACATTTAAAGGATTTTGCTAATTCTTATCATTTGAATGATATTAATAATCAGATAGATTCAAAATCATTACCATACACCTTTTTTCTAACAGATACAAAACTTATTCAAAAATAGATAGGGTCTTTATTTCTAACCAGATGGTAACAGATTTAATTAATTCCAAAATCATTTCATGTCCTATATCTGATCATAATTCAATTGTTTTGAATTCATGATAAAAATACTCATAATTTTCAGATCAAAAGGATACCAGCATACTTAACTCAACTAAAAGACTATAAAGAATATATACTTTCAGAAGTAAAACATTTTTAGACATAAATAACACTCCTGAAGTCGCCATTGTTTATGTTTGGGATGCCTTAAAATCATATCTATATGGACAAAGTATCAGATGGTATAATAATAAAAGGAAATCTTGGGATAAGGAATTGTTAGATATTCAAAGTAAATTAGACTCTTATAAACATAATAATAAAGAAAATATTATGGACAAGAAAGTTATTGAAGAAATAAACAAACTAAATGAGAAATACAAAGAAATTTTAACTCATAAAGTTAAAATAACTTTAGAGAAATACAAGTTTTGTCTTATTCAATAAGCCCCAAATACTTACATAGACTTAAAAATAAAACAAAAAGGTTGAATAAACAAAACCATATCAAAGAAATCTTTTCTCTAAGGAAAAAGAAGAATGTTTCTAGTATACCAGAAATACTAGATGAATTTAGAAATCACTTTCACAAAATTAACCATAATAATATTAACATGGAACCTAAAGATAAAATAAAGGAGTTTATAACCACAAATATGAATAAAAAGCTTAATAAACAACAGATTAAACTATTGGACAAGAGTATTTCATATACAGAAATTATTACACAAACAAATAAGCTTAAATCAAACAAAGCATCGGGTAATGATGGTATTATACCAGAGATATATAAAATCCTTTCTAAAAATACATATTCATTAATACATAAGGTTTTTATTTTGGCCCAAACTGAGTTAATAACCCCCCATCTTGGCAATATACATTTATTTCGCCAATTTTAAAACCTAATAAAGATCCAACTAGATGTTCTTCATATCGGCCCATCTCATTACTTAATGTTGATTATAAAATGTTTATGAATATCTTTGCTGATAGATTGAAGACAATCATTCCCAGCATTATAGATATAGATCAGACAGGCTTCATTGTAAATAGAAATACTTTTGATAATATAAGAAGAACTTTAACATTAATAGATTTTGCAAATAGGAAAAGAAAGATTTAACACTTATTAGTCTTGATATAAGTTCAGCATTTGATTCAGTAAGTTGGGACTATCTGTTTACCTTAATGAAGTGCACAAACTTCTCGGATGCATTTGTAAATCTAATTGAACATTTATAGAAAGGAACGTTGGCTTATATTAAGGTAGGAACATATGTTTCACAAAAAATACCCATTCTTAAAGGTACAAAACAAGGATGTCCACTTTCTCCACTATTATTCACTTTAGTAATGGAGCCTTGGGCTAATTTGATCAGAAACAGTACTGACATAGAGGGTTTTGAAATAGATGAAAATACAACATCCAAAATTCAACTTTTTGCAGATGATGTTCTAATTACATCAGCAGGATCTAATTCTTCTATACAGTCTCTATTTGATAACATGATGAATTTTAAAAGTATTTCTGGTTTAATATTCAATGAAGAAAAAACTAAAATACTACCTATATATATACACGAAAAAATAGTCTCATTAGTGATTTTACTAAATATGTACCCAATTCAGGTCAGATAACTTATTTAGGTATAATACTATCTAAAGATATTAAATCTATTATATATAATAATTATAATACCTGTTTTCTTAATATACAAAATCTTTTTAATACCTGGAATAATATGTTTTTTACTATGGAGGAGAGACTTACAATTATTAAAATGATAATATTCCCCAAGATTTTATACTTAATACAATCAATAATACTTCCACCTACAAAAATAATTATCAAGAAACTGAACACACTAATGTTAAATTTCTTATGGGCACCTAATAGACCTAGGATTGCATTAAAGAAACATACTAGTAGCTGGTCTCAAGAGGTTATTTCTTTTCCAGACTTTAATTTATATACTATCTCTTCTATTGTAAAAGTTATTACTTTATTAATAGATCAGTCATATGTCAAAAAATGGAAAGATTATTGGGAGCTAATTAGTATACACTTCATGAAAATCTCCTTAACACATAAAAATATGATTGTAAATAACTCCATGTTATGGTTACTAAAGGAATTTTGTACTTCACCTATTACACCTAAACATATGGTTTGTTACCCATTAAATATTATTATTAGTTATCGTAACTTTATATTCATGCACCCTAAGTATAGGGAATGGAATTTTATTGTATTTCCTATAATGTATACTCAGGGTATGCTTTTGTCATCTACTTCTGAAGGAACTCATTTAGCTATAGATAATGATCTAAAGTACTGGTATCAGTTGATATCTGATAATAAAGTTAAAAATCTAGATTTCTTAAAACAAGAATTTGATCTAAGAGAAACTTGCTGGTTAGAGGTTCAGACCTTTAGACAACATCTCATTAATAAAATAGATTTAATGTCTATAACTGTTAAAGAATCTATTCCAACACTGATTGATTACTTGATATTGAATTTACAACATAAAGTTTCTGATAAAGGTAAACTTTCATACATACATAAAGTTATCAGACAAGAAACTTTTTACAGTGTAGATTCATACTGGAATTATTTCACTTCTATTAATGGGGACCCACCAAATCAACAAGATAAACAATATATATTGGAATCTGCTTATAGAACTACGTCTTCCATTGTCTGGAGACTTTATACATGGAAATTTTTACATAGATCTTTTATACACCTTTGATGATGAATAAAATAAATAATAAAGATAATCTATGTAAGAGATGTAATGTAGAAATTAATGCTGACTGGGCTCATATGTTTTAAGACTGTATAAAGTTGAAAGAATACTGGAAGTCAATTAATGAATTTTTGCAGGCTCTTTTTACAGATAATTTCATTATTTCTAAATCTCTTATATTATTCAACACACCTGTACCTCAAAGTGTTAAAAAGGTTAAGCTTCCCTTGTTATGGTCTATTCTAGCAGTGGCTAGGAAAATAATAACTAGAAATTGGATTTCAGATACACCTCCTTCGTTCAATGAATTTAAAAATTTTATGAATATAGTGTGCCATATGGAAATAAACACAATTAGGACTAGAACAAATAGAAAAACATCTTATTTTATTGTATGGGATAATTTACAAAATTTGTTAAAAAATTTTAATTTCAATAGCATGGTATTTTAGTTTAATTAATTGATCTGATTGTAGTGGATGTCTTTGTAAATACTTTAGTTGTTTTGTTGAATATTATAATAATACCTATTTTTAATTACTTGTATAAAATTGTTATGATATTTCTCTTATATGTTAAAACAATAAACCTGTTTTGAAAAAAAAAAAAAAAATGCATGGTAACACAAGAGCTTTTATTTTCGCAACATTGTAAGTTTATAAGTGTCTTATTTAAAATGTGTCCCTTTTTTGTGTTTTGTCCCCCCATTATTTTTTCTTTGTCGTGATTTGTTGTGCTAAGAGGTTGAGAGCTATTGAAGGTACCCCCATGTGCTGTAGCAATATGTATCAGTCACTGGTATTGGAATTAAGGGAATAACCCCCATCATGTGCTGAAGGAATATGTATCAGTCACTGGTATTGGAATTAAGGGAATAACCCCCATCATGCTCAGTAAGAATATACATCAATCAGTGGGATTGGAATTAATGGAATAACCCATATCATGTGCGGTAGCAATATTTATCAGTCAGTGATGTTGGAATTAATGGAATAATCCCCATCATGTGCTGTAGGAATATGTATAAGACATTGGTATTGGAATTATTGGTTTATTTATTAATATTGTTTTTAAACATTTATAGTTTAGTAAATATGTTATTTCATATTTACATTTAAAGTATTTAAAGTATTTATATTCACAAGCATTATTTTTATGGCTTGACATATATACAATCTTTTTTTACTGGTTTGAATTATTATTTAGAAATCGTGTGTTATGTAGTTTTGATGAAAATCAGCTGCTTTTTTATTTTATTTCATTTCATTTTATTTTTTATTACTTTACATTACTTCTTTAGTTCAGGATAAAGATGTATTACCTTAAGTTAGGCTAGGTATTAACTTCCTTTACTGTCTCACTAAATGTTGTAACAAGTGTTCTGATTAAATAATTATACAATTATGTAATTAAGGTTTTAGTATTTAAGGGATGATGATCTGTCCAATTTTGTACTCTGATGATGCCCTAAGATGAAAGGGTGAAAGCACTTAGTGCCTGTGTTATGGAATGATTTTGTTCTTGTTTTTGGTCCAGTTTTCATAATAAAGAACATTTTGTGTGGATACCAGGAGTCAAGGTTTGCTGAATTTTTGGTTACCAGTGACTGTTGGTGCATGGAATTAATGGAATAACCCCCATCTTGTGTTGTAGGAATATGTGTCAGCCACTGGTTTTGGAATTAGGAGAATAACCCCCATCATGTGCAGTAGCAATATGTATCAGTCACTGGTATAGGAATTAATGGAATAATGCCATCATGTGCAGTAGGAATATGTATCAGTCACTGGTATTGGAATTAATGGAATAATGCCATCATGTGCAGTAGGAATATGTATCAGTCACTGGTATTGGAATTAATGGAATAATGCCATCATGTGCAGTAGGAATATGTATCAGTCACTGGTATTGGAATTAAAGGAATAACCAGCATCATGTGTCATAGGAATATGTATGAGTCACTGGTATTGGAATTAATGGAATAACCCCCATCATGGTCAGTAGGAATGTGTGTCAGTCACTGGTATTGCAATTAATGGAATAACCCCTAGCATGTGCAGTAGGAATATGTGTCAGTTACTGGTATCAGAATCAATGGAATAACCCCCATCACATGCAGTAGGAATATGTATCAGTCACTGGTATTGGAATTCATGGAAGGTACCCACATCATGTTCAGTAGGAATATGTATCAGTCACTGATATTGGAATTAATGGAAAGTACCCACATCGTGTGCAGTAGGAATATGTATCAGTCACTGGTACTGAAATTCATGGAATAACCCCCATCATGTGCTCTAGGAATATGCATCAGTCAGTGGTATTAGAATTAATGGAATAACCCCCATCATGTGCAGTAGGAATATGTATGAGTCACTGGTATTGGAATTAATGGAATACCCCTATCATGTGCAGTAGGAATATGCATCAGTCAGATGTATTGGAATTAATGGTAAAACCCCCATCATGTGCAGCAGGAACACGTATCAGTCACTGTTAATGGAATTATTGGAAAACCCCCCATCATGTGCAGTAGGAATATGTATCAGTCAGTGGTATTGGAATTAATGGAATAATCCCCATCATGTGCATTAGGAATATGTATCAGTCACTGGTATTGGAATTAATGGAATTAACCCCATCATGTGCAGTAGAAATATGTATCCGTCACTGGTATTGGAATTAATGGAATAACCCCATCATGTGCAGTAGGAATATGTATTAGTCATTGGCATTGGAAGTAATGGAATAACCAACATCATGTGTAGGAGGAATGTGTATCAGTCACTGGTATTGGAGTTAATGGAATAACCCCATCATGTGCAGTAGGAATATGTATCAGTCATTGGCATTGGAATTAATGGAATATCCAACATCATGTGTAGGAGGAATATGTATCAGTCAGTGGTATTGGAATTAATGGAATAACCCACATCATGTGCAGTAAAGATTTGTATCAGTTACTGTTACTGGAATTAATGGAATAACCCACATCATGTGCAGTAGGGATGTGTATCAGTCACTGGTACTGGAATTAATGGAATAACCCGATCATGTGTAGTAAGAATATGTGTCAGTCACTGGTACTGGACTTCATGACATAATCCCATTGTATCCTGTAGGAATATGTATCAGTCACTGGTATTGTAATTAATGGAATAAACCCCGTCATGTGTAGTAGGAATATGTGTCAGTCACTGGTATTGTAATTAATGGAATAACCCCCGTCATGTGTAGTAGGAATATGTATCAGTCACTGGTACTGGAATTAATGGAATCATATCAGTTACTGGAATAGGAATTAATGGAATAATCCCTATTTTTTTGCAGTAGGAATATGAATTAGTCGCTGGTATTGGAATTAGTAGTACCATACCTGTCAACTATCCAGATGTTTGAAGAAGGTCTAGCTTCTTGCCTCACATTTTGAGTGTGTTCCTCATAAAATTTGTGTTTTCTGGATTGTTATTGCAAATCAGTAAGGATTGAGGTAATTAAATAATGACAGGCATTTGAATTTTTGATTTCATATCCTTCAGAAAATGCATGGTAACATAAGAGCTTTTATTTTCGCAACATTCTAGGTTTATAAGTGTCATATTTTAAATGTGTCCCTTTTTTGTGTTTTGTCCCCCCATTATTTTTTCTTTGTCGTGATTTGTTGTGCTATGGAAGGTACCCCCATGTGCCATAGGAATATTTATCAGTCACTGGTATTGGAATTAAGGGAATAAGCCCCATCATGTGCAGTAAGAATATACATCAATCAGTGGGATTGGAATTAATGGAATAACCCATATCATGTGTGGTAGCAATATTTATCAGTCAGTGATGTTGGAATTAATGCAATAATCCCCATCATGTGCTGTAGGAATATGTATAAGACATTGGTATTGGAATTAATGGAAGGTTCCCCCCATCATGTACTATGGGAGTATGTATCAGTCACTGGTATTGGAATTAATGGAAGGTCCCGCCCATCATGTGCTATAGGAGTATGTATCAGTCACTGTCATTGGAATTAATAGAAGGTCAGCCCATCATGTGCAATAGGGATTTTTATCAGTCACTGGTATTGGAATTAATAGAATAATCCCCATCATGTGATGTAGGAATATGTCAGTCACTGGTATTAGAATTAACGGAATGACCCCCATCATTTAGGGTATAAATATGAATTAGTCATAGGTACTGGAATTAATGGAATAACCCCAATCATGTGTAGTAGGAATATATATCAGTCATTGATACTGGAAATAATGCAATAACCCACATCATGTGCAGTAGACATATATATCAGTCACTGGTATTGGAATTAATGGAATGACCCGCATCATGCGTAGTAGGGAATATGTATCAGTCACTGGTATTGGAATTAAGGGAATAACCCCCATCATGTGCAGTAGGAATATGTATCAGTCACTGGTATTGGAATTAATGGAATAACCCCCATCATGTGCAGTAGGAATATGTATCAGTCACTGCTATTGGAATTAATGGAATAACCCCCATCATGTGCAGTAGGAATATGTATCAGTCACTGCTATTGGAATTAATGGAATAACCCTATCATGTGCTGAAGGAATAAGTATCAGTCATTGGTATTGAAATTAATGGAATATCCCGCATCATGTGTAGTAGGAATATGTATCAGTCACTTGTATTGGAATTAGTGGAATAACCCTATCATGTGCTTAAGGAATATGTATCAGTCACTGGTATTGGAATTAAGGGAATAACCCTATCATCTGCTGAAGGAATATGTATCAGTCACTGTCATTGGAATTAATGGAATAACCCACATCATGTGATGTAGGAATTTGTATCAGTCACTGTCACAGGAATTAATGGAATAACCCCATTCATGTGTTGTAGGAATATGTATCAGGCACTGGTGTTGGAATTAATGGAATAACCCACATCATGTGTCGTAGGAATATGTATGAGTCACTGGTATTGGAATTAAAGGAATAACCCCCATCATGTGCAGTAGGAATATGTATCAGTCACTGTCATTGGTAACCCCCATCGTGTGTTGTAGAAATATGTGTCAGTCACTGGTATTGGAATTAGGAGAATAACCCCCATCATGTGCAGTAGGAATATGTATCAGTCCCTGGTATAGGAATTAATGGAATAACCCCCATCATCTGCAGTAGGAATATGCATCAGTCACTGGTACTGGAATTAATGGAATAACCCCCATGATGTGCAGTAGGAATATGTGCCAGTTACTGGTATTGGAATTAATGGAAGGTACCCACATCATGTTCAGTAGGAATATGCATCAGTCACTGGTATTGGAATTAATGGAAGGTACCCACATCATGTTCAGTAGGAATATGTATCAGTCACTGGTATTGCAATTAATGGAAGGTACCCACATCATGTGCAGTAGGAATATGCATCAGTCAGTGGTATTAGAATTAATTGAATAACCTCCATTATGTGCAGTAGGAATATGTATGAGTCACTGGTATTGGAATTAATGGAATAACCCCCGTCATGTGCAGTAGGAATATGTATCAGTCACTGGTATTGGAATTAATGAAGTAACCACCATCATGTGCAGTAGGAATATGTATCATTCAGAGGTATTGGAATTAATGGAATAACCCCTATCATGTGCATTAGGAATATGTATCAGTCAGTGGTATTGGAATTAATGGAATAAACCCCCATCATATGCTGTAAGAATATGTATCAGTCACTGTTGTAGGAATGAATGGAATAATCCCCATCACGTGCAGTAGGAATTTGTATCATTCAGTGGTAGCGGAATTAATGGAATAACCCCCATCTTGTGCAGTAGGAATATGCATCAGTCACTGGCATTGGAATTAATGGAATAACCCCCATCATGTGCAGTATGAATATGCATCGGTCAGTGGTATCGAAATTAATGGAATAACCTCCATCATGTGCAGTAGGAATATGCATCAGTCACTGGCATTGGAATTAATGGAATAACCCCCATCATGTGCAGTAGGAATATGCATCGGTCAGTGGTATCGGAATTAATGGAATAACCCCCATCATGTGCAGTAGGAATATATATCAGTCAGTGGTATTTGGAATTAATGGAATAACCCCCATCATGTGCTGTAGCAATATATATCAGTCACTGGTATTCGAATTAATGGAATAACCCCCATCACGTGCCATAGGAACATGTATCAGTCACTGGTACTGGAATTAATTGAATAACCTCCATAATGTGCAGTAGGAATATGTATCAGTCACTGGTATTGGAATTAATGGAATAACCCCCATCATGTGCAGTAGCAATATGTATCAGTCACTGGTATTGGAATTAATGGAATAACCCACATCATGTGCAGTAGCAATATGTATCAGTCACTGGTATTGGAATTAAGGGAATAACCCCCATCATGCTCAGTAAGAATATACATCAATCAGTGGGATTGGAATTAATGGAATAACCCATATCATGTGTGGTAGCAATATTTATCAGTCAGTGATGTTGGAATTAATGGAATAATCCCCATCCTGTGCTGTAGGAATATGTATAAGACATTGGTATTTGAATTAATGGAAGGTCCTCACCCATCATGTGCTATAAGAGTATGTGTCAGTCACTGTCGCTGGAATTAATAGAAGGTCAGCCCATCATGTGCAGTAGGGATATTTACCAGTCACTGGTATTGGAATTAATGGAATAACCCCTTCATGTGATGTAGGAATATGTATGAGTCATTGGTATTGGAATTAATGGAATAACCCCCATCATGTGCAGTAGGAATATATATCAATCAGTGGTATTGGAATTAATGGAATAACCCCTATCATGTGCAGTAGGACTATATATCCGTCACTGGTATTGGAATTAATGGAATAACCCTGTCATGTGCTGAAGGAATATGTATTAGTCACGGGTATTGAAATTAATGGAATAATCCGCATGATGTGTAGTAGGAATATGTATCAGCCACTGGTATTGAAATTAATTGAATAACCCTATCATGTGCTTAAGGAATATGTGTTAGTCACTGGTATTGGAATTAATAGAATAACGCTATCATGTGCTGAAGGTATATGTATCCGTTACTGTCATTGGAATTAATGGAATAACCCACATCGTGTGACGTTGGAATTTGTATCAGTCACTGTCATTGGAATTAATGGAATAACCTCCATCATTTGTTATAGGAATATGTATCAGGCACTGGTGTTGGAATTAATGGAATAACCCACATCATGTGTAGTAGGAATATGTATGAGTCACTGGTATTGGAATTAAAGGAATAACCCCCATCATGTGCAGTAGGAATATGTATCAGTCATTGTCATTGGAATTAATGGAATAACCCCCATCTTGTGTTGTAGGAATATGTGTCAGCCACTGGTTTTGGAATTAGGAGAATAACCCCCATCATGTGCAGTAGGAATATGTATCAGTCCCTGGTATAGGAATTAATGGAATAACCCCCATCATCTGCAGTAGGAATATGCATCAGTCAATGGTACTGGAATTAATGGAATAACCCCCATGATGTGCAGTAGGAATATGTGCCAGTTACTGGTATTGGAATTAATGGAAGGTACCCACATCATGTTCAGTAGGAATATGCATCAGTCACTGGTATTGGAATTAATGGAAGGTACCCACATCATGTTCAGTAGGAATATGTTTCAGTCACTGGTATTGGAATTAATGGAAGGTACCCACATCATGTGCAGTAGGGATATGCATCAGTCAGTGGTATTAGAATTAATTGAATAACCTCTATCATGTGCAGTAGGAATATGTATGAGTCACTGGTATTGGAATTAATGGAATAACCCCCGTCATGTGCAGTAGGAATATGTATCAGTCACTGGTATTGGAATTAATGAAGTAACCACCATCATGTGCAGTAGGAATATGTATCATTCAGAGTTATTGGAATTAATGGAATAACCCCTATCATGTGCACTAGGAATATGTATCAGTCAGTGGTATTGGAATTAATGGAATAAACCCCCATCATGTGCTGTAAGAATATGTATCAGTCACTGTTGTAGGAATGAATGGAATAATCCCCATCACGTGCAGTAGGAATTTGTATCATTCAGTGGTAGCGGAATTAATGGAATAACCCCCATTTTGTGCAGTAGGAATATGCATCAGTCACTGGCATTGGAATTAATGGAATAACCCCCATCATGTGCAGTATGAATATGCATCGGTCAGTGGTATCGGAATTAATGGAATAACCTCCATCATGTGCAGTAGGAATATGCATCAGTCACTGGCATTGGAATTAATGGAATAACCCCCATCATGTGCAGTAGGAATATGCATCGGTCAGTGGTATGGGAATTAATGGAATAACCCCCATCATGTGCAGTAGGAATATGTATCAGTCATTGGTATTTGGAATTAATGGAATAACCCCCATCATGTGCAGTAGCAATATATATCAGTCACTGGTATTCGAATTAATGGAATAACCCCCATCACGTGCCATAGGAACATGTATCAGTCACTGGTACTGGAATTAATTGAATAACCTCCATAATGTGCAGTAGGTATATGTATCAGTCACTGGTATTGGAATTAATGGAATAACCCCCATCATGTGCAGTAGCAATATGTATCAGTCACTGGTATTGGAATTAAGGGAATAACCCCCATCATGCTCAGTAAGAATATACATCAATCAGTGGGATTGGAATTAATGGAATAACCCATATCATGTGCGGTAGCAATATTTATCAGTCAGTGATGTTGGAATTAATGGAATAATCCCCATCATGTGCTGTAGGAATATGTATAAGACATTGGTATTGGAATTAATGGAAGGTCCTCCCCCATCATGTGCTATAGGAGTATGTATCAGTCACTGTCACTGGAATTAATAGAAGGTCAGCCCATCATGTGCAGTAGGGATATTTACCAGTCACTGGTATTGGAATTAATGGAATAACCCCTTCACGTGATGTAGGAATATGTATGAGTCATTGGTATTGGAATTAATGGAATAACCCCCATCATGTGCAGTAGGAATATATATCAATCAGTGGTATAGGAATTAATGGAATAACCCCTATCATGTGCAGTAGGACTATGTATCAGTCACTGGTATTGGAATTAATGGAATAACCCTGTCATGTGCTGAAGGAATATGTATTAGTCACTGGTATTGAAATTAATGGAATAATCCGCATGATGTGTAGTAGGAATATGTATCAGTCACTGGTATTGGAATTAATGGAATAACCCTATCATGTGCTTAAGGAATATGTATTAGTCACTGGTATTGGAATTAATAGAATAACCCTATCATGTGCTGAAGGTATATGTATCAGTTACTGTCATTGGAATTAATGGAATAACCCACATCGTGTGACGTAGGAATTTGTATCAGTCACTGTCATTGGAATTAATGGAATAACCCCCATCATTTGTTATAGGAATATGTATCAGGCACTGGTGTTGGAATTAATGGAATAACCCACATCATGTGTCGTAGGAATATGTATGAGTCACTGGTATTGGAATTAAAGGAATAACCCCCATCATGTGCAGTAGGAATATGTATCAGTCACTGTCATTGGAATTAATGGAATAACCCCCATCTTGTGTTGTAGGAATATGTGTCAGCCACTGGTTTTGGAATTAGGAGAATAACCCCCATCATGTGCAGTAGCAATATGTATCAGTCACTGGTATAGGAATTAATGGAATAATGCCATCATGTGCAGTAGGAATATGTATCAGTCACTGGTATTGGAATTAATGAGATAATGCCATCATGTGCAGTAGGAATATGTATCAGTCACTGGTATTGGAATTAAAGGAATAACCAGCATCATGTGTCATAGAAATATGTATGAGTCACTGGTATTGGAATTAATGGAATAACCCCCATCATGTGCAGTAGGAATATGTATCAGTCACTGGTATTGGAATTAATGGAATAACCTCCATCATGTGCAGTAGGAATGTGTGTCAGTCACTGGTATTGGAATTAATGGAATAACCCACATCATGTGCAGTATGAATATGTATCAGTCACTGCTATTGGAATTCATGGAAGGTACCCACATCATGTACAGTACAAATATATATCAGTCACTGGTATTGCAAATAATGGAATAACCCCTAGCATGTGCAGTAGGAATATGCATCAGTCACTTGTATTGGAATTAATGGAATAACCCCCATCATGTGCAGTAGGAATATGTGTCAGTTACTGGTATTAGAATCAGTGGAATAACCCACATCATGTGCAGTATGAATATGTATCAGTCACTGCTATTGGAATTCATGGAAGGTACTCACATCATGTTCAGTAGGAATATGTATCAGTCACTGATATTGGAATTAATGGAAAGTACCCACATAAAGTGCAGTAGGAATATGTATCAGTCACTGGTACTGAAATTCATGGAATAACCCCCATCATGTACTGTAGGAATATGTATCTTTCATTGGTATAGGAATTAATGGATTAACCCCCATCATGTGCTGTAGGAATATGCATCAGTCAGTAGTATTAGAATTAATGGAATAACCCCCATCATGTGCAGTAGGAATATGTATGAGTTACTGGTATTGGAATTAATGGTATAACCCCATCATGTGCAGTAGGAACATGTATGAGTCACTGTTATTGGAATTAATGGAATAACCCCCATCATGTGCAGTAGGAATATGTATCAGTCACTGGTATTGGAATTAATGGAATAACCTCCATCATGTGCAGTAGGAATGTGTGTCAGTCACTGGTATTGGAATTAATGGAATAACCCCCATCATGTGCAGTAGGAATATGTATGAGTCACTGGTATAGGAATTAATG
Source organism: Protopterus annectens (assembly GCF_019279795.1). NCBI lineage: Eukaryota > Metazoa > Chordata > Ceratodontiformes > Protopteridae > Protopterus > Protopterus annectens. The sequence continues at coordinate 41,325,651 of NC_056743.1, read as the reverse complement.
GAATAACCCCCATCATGTGCAGTAGGAATATCTGTCAGTCACTGGTATTAGAATCAATGGAATAACCCACATCATGTGCAGTATGAATATGTATCAGTCACTGATATTGGAATTCATGGAAGGTACCCACATCATGTACAGTACAAATATATATCAGTCACTGATATTGCAAATAATGGAATAACCCCTAGCATGTGCAGTAGGAATATGCATCAGTCACTTGTATTGGAATTAATGGAATAACCCCCATCATGTGCAGTAGGAATATGTGTCAGTTACTGGTATTAGAATCAGTGGAATAACCCACATCATGTGCAGTATGAATATGTATCAGTCACTGCTATTGGAATTCATGGAAGGTACTCACATCATGTTCAGTAGGAATATGTATCAGTCACTGATATTGGAATTAATGGAAAGTACCCACATAAAGTGCAGTAGGAATATGTATCAGTCACTGGTACTGAAATTCATGGAATAACCCCCATCATGTACTGTAGGAATATGTATCAGTCATTGGTGTAGGAATTAATGGATTAACCCCCATCATGTGCTGTAGGAATATGCATCAGTCAGTGGTATTAGAATTAATGGAATAACCCCCATCATGTGCAGTAGGAATATGTATGAGTTACTGGTATTGGAATTAATGGTATAACCCCATCATGTGCAGTAGGAATATGTATGAGTCACTGGTATTGGAATTAATGGAATACCCCTATCATGTGCAGTAGGAATATGCATCAGTCAGATGTATTGGAATTAATGGTAAATCCCCCATCATGTGCAGCAGGAACACGTATCAGTCACTGTTAATGGAATTAATGGAAAACCCCCCATCATGTGCAGTAGGAATATGTATCAGTCACTGGTATTGGAATTAATGGAATAACCCCCATCATGTGCAGTAGAAATATGTATCCATCACTGGTATTGGAATTAATGGAATAACCCCCATCATGTGCAGTAGGAATATGTATCAGTCACTGGTGTAGGAATTAATGAAATAACCTGCATCATGTGTAGTAGGGAATATGTATCGGTCACTGGTATTGGAATTAAGGGAATAATCCCCATCATGTGCAGTAGGAATATGTATCATTCACTGGTATTGGAATTAATGGAATAACCCCCATCATGTGCAGTAGGAATATGTATCAGTCACTGCTATTGGAATTAATGGAATTACCCTATCATGTGTCGAAGGAATACGTATCAGTCATTGGTATTGAAATTAATGGAATATCCCGCATCATGTGTAGTGGGAATATGTATCATTCACTGGTATTGGAATTAGTGGAATAACCCTATCATGTGATTAAGGAATATGTATCAGTCACTGGTATTGGAATTAATGGAATAACCCTATCATCTGCTGAAGGAATATGTATCAGTCACTGTCATTGGAATTAATGGAATAACCCACATCATGTGACGTAGGAATTTGTATCAGTCACTGTCACAGGAATTAATGGAGTAACCCCCATCATGTGTTGTAGGAATATGTATCAGGCACTGGTGTTGGAATTAATGGAATAACCCACATCATGTGTTGTAGGAATATGTATCAGTCACTGTCATTGGAATTAATGGAATAACCCCCATCGTGTGTTGTAGAAATATGTGTCAGTCACTGGTGTTGGAATTAGGAGAATAACCCCCATCATGTGCAGAAGGAATATGTATCAGTCACTGGTATAGGAATTAATGGAATAACACCCATCATCTGCAGTAGGAATATACATCAGTCACTGGTACTGGAATTAATGGAATAACCCCCATGATGTGCAGTAGGAATATGTGTCAATTACTGGTACTGGAATTAATGGAAGGTACCCACATCATGTTCAGTAGGAATATGTATCAGTCACTGGTATTGGAATTAATGGAAGGTACCCACATCATGTTCAGTAGGAATATGTATCAGTCACTGGTATTGGAATTAATGGAAGGTACCCACATCATGTGCAGTAGGAATATGCATCAGTCAGTGGTATTAGAATTAATTGAATAACCCCCATCATGTACAGTAGGAATATATATGAGTCACTGGTATTGGAATTAATGGAATAACCCCCATCATGTGCAGTAGAAATATGCATCAGTCAGAGGTATTGGTATTAATGGAATAACCCCCATCATATGCAGTAGGAATATGTGTCAGTCACTGGTATTGGAATTAATGGAATAACCCCCATCATGTGCAGTAGGAATATGTATCAGTCACTGGTATTGGAATTAATGAAGTAACCGCCATCATGTGCAGTAGGAATATGCATCATCCCGAGGTATTGGAATTAATGGAATAACCCCTATCATGTGTATTAGGAATATGTATCAGTCAGTGGTATTGGAATTAATGGAATAAACCCCCATCTTGTGCTGTAGGAATATGTATCAGTCACTCTTGTAGGAATGAATGGAATAATCCCCATCACATGCAGTAGGAATATGTATCATTCAGTGGTAGCGGAATTAATGGAATAACCACCATCTTGTGTAGTAGGAATATGCATCAGTCACTGGCATTGGAATTAATGAAATAACCCCCATCATGTGCAGTAGGAATATGCATCGGTCAGTGGTATCAGAATTAATGGAATAACCCCCATCATGTGCAGTAGGAATATGCTTCAGTCACTGGCATTGGAATTAATGGAATAACCCTCATCATGTGCAGTAGGAATATGCATTGGTCAATGGTATCGGAATTAATGGAATATCCCGCATCATGTGTAGTAAGAATATGTATCAGTCACTGGTATTGGAATTAGTGGAATAACCCTATCATGTACTTAAGGAATATGTATCAGTCAGTGGTATTGGAATTAATGGAATAACCCTATCATCTGCTGAAGGAATATGTATCAGTCACTGTCATTGGAATTAATGGAATAACCCACATCATATGACGTAGAAATTTGTATCAGTCACTGTCACAGGAATTAATGGAATAACCCCCATCATGTGTTGTAGGAATATGTATCAGGCACTGGTGTTGGAATTAATGGAATAACCCCTATCATGTGCAGTAAGAACATATATCAGTCACTGGTACTGGAATTAATGAAAGGTACCCATATCATGTTCAGTAGGAATATGTTTCAGTCACTGGTATTGGAATTAATGGAATAACCCCCATCATGTGCAGCAGGAATATGCATCAGTCAGAGGTAGTGGAATTAATGGAATAACCCCGATCATTTGCAGTAGGAATATGTGTCAGTCACTGGTATTGGAATTAATGGAATATCCCCCATCATATGCAGTAGGAATATGTATCAGTCACTGGTATTGGAATTAATGAAGTAACTGCCATCATGTGCAGTAGGAATATGTATCATTCAGAGGTATTGGAATTAATGGAATAACCCCTATCATGTGTACTAGGAATATGTATCAGTCAGTGGGATTGGAATTAATGGAATAAACCCCCATCATGTCCTGTAGGAATATGTATCAGTCACTGTTGTAGGAATGAATGGAATAATCCCCATCACGTGCAGTAGGAATATGTATCATTCAGTGGTAGTGGAATTAATGGAATAACCCCCATCTTGTGCAGTAGGAATATGCATCGGTCAGTGGTATCGGAATTAATGGAATAACCCCCATCATGTGCAGTAGGAATATGCATCAGTCACTGATATTGCAATTAATGGAATAACCCCTATCATGTGCAGTAAGAACATATATCAGTCACTGGTACTGGAATTAATGAAAGGTACCCATATCATGTTCAGTAGGAATATGTTTCAGTCACTGGTATTGGAATTAATGGAATAACCCCCATCATGTGCAGTAGGAATATGTATCAGTCAGTGGTATTTGGAATTAATGGAATAACCCCCATCATGTGCAATAACAATATATATCAGTCACTGGCATTCAAATTAATGGAATAACCCCCATCACGTGCAGTAGGAACATGTATCAGTCACTGGTACTGGAATTAATTGAATAACCTCCATAATGTGCAGTAGGAATATGTATCAGTCACTGGTATTGGAATTAATGGAATAACCCCCATTATGTGCAGTAGGAATATGTATCATTCACTGATATTGGAATTAATGGAATACCCCATCACGTGTAGTAGGAATATGTGTCAGTCCTGGTACTGGAATTAATGGAATAACCCCATCGTATCCTGTAGGAATATGTATCAGTCACTGGTATTGTAATTAATGTAATAACCCCTGTCATGTGTAGTAGGAATGTGTATCAGTCACTGGTACTGGAATTAATGGAATCATATCAGTTCCTGGAATAGGAATTAATGGAATAATCCCTATTTTTGCAGTAGGAATATGAATTAGTCACTGGTATTGGAATTAGTGGAAAGTACCATACCTGTCAAATATCCAGATGTTTGAAGAAGGTCTAGATCCTTGTCTCGTCTCATGTTCCTCATAAAATTTGTGTTTTCTGGATTGTTATTGCAAATCAGTAAGGATTGAGTTCATTAAATAATGACAGGCGTTTGAATTTTTGATTTCATATCCTTCAGAAAATGCATGGTAACACAAGAGGTTTTATTTTCGCAACATTCTAAGTTTATAAGTGTCGTATTTTAAATGTGTCCCTTTTTTGTGTTTTGTCCCCCCACTATTTTTTCTTTGTCATGATTTGTTGTGCTAAGAGGTTGAGAGCTATGGAAGGTACCCCCATGTGCCATAGGAATATGTATCAGTCACTGGTATTAGAATTAAGGGAATAACCCCCATCATGTGCAGTAGGAATATGTATCAGTCACTGGTATTGGAATTAATGGAATAACCCCCATCATGTGCAGTAGGACTATGTATCAGTCACTGGTATTGGAATTAAGGGAATAACCCCATCATGTGCAGTAAGAATATACATCAATCAGTGGGATTGGAATTAATGGAATAACCCATATCATGTGCAGTAGCAATATCTATCAGTCAGTGATGTTGGAATTAATGCAGTAATCCCCATCATGTGCCGTAGGAATATGTATAAAACATTGGTATTGGAATTAATTGAAGGTTCCCCCATCATGTACTATGGGAGTATGTATCAGTCACTGGTATTGGAATTAATGGAAGGTCCCCCCATCATGTGCTATAGGAGTATGTATCAGTTAATGTCACTGGAATTAATAGAAGGTCAGCCCATCATGTGCAGTAGGGATATTTATCAGTCACTGGTATTGGAATTAATGGAATAACCCCCATCATGTGGGGTATAAATATGAATTAGTCATTGGTATTGGAATTAATGGAATAACCCCAATCATGTGTTGTAGGAATATATATCATTCACTGGTACTGGAATTAATGGAATAACCCCATCATGCACAGTAGGAATATGTATCAGTCACTGGTATTGGAATTAATGGAAAACCCCCGTCATGTGCAGTAGGAATATGTAACCGTCACTGGTATTGGAATTAATGGAATAACCCGCATCATGTGTAGTAGGGAATATGTATCAGTCACTGGTATTAGAATTAAGGGAATAACCCCCATCATGTGCAGTAGGAATATGTATCAGTCTTTGGTATTGGAATTAATGGAATAACCCTATCATCTGCTGAAGGAATATGTATCAGTCACTGTCATTGGAATTAATGGAATAACCCACATCATGTAACATAGGAATTTGTATTAGTCACTGTCAGTGGAATTAATGGAATAACCCCCATCATGTGTTGTAGGAATATGAATCAGGCACTGGTGTTGGAATTAATGGAATAATCCACATCATGTGTCGTAGGAATATGTATGAGTTCCTGTCATTGGAATTAATGGAATAACCCCCATCATATTTTGTAGGAATATGTTTCAGTCACTGGTATTGGAATTAAGAGAATAACCCTCATCATGTGCAGTAGGAATATGTATCAGTCACTGGTATTGGAATTAAAGGATTAACCAGCATCATGTGTCATAGGAATATGTATGAGTCACTGGTATTGGAATTAATGGAATAACCCACATCATGTGCAGTAGGAATATGTATCAGTCACTGGTATTGGAATTAATGGAATAACCCACATCATGTTCAGTAGGAAAATGTATCAGTCACTGGTTTTGGAATTCATGGAATAACCCCCATCATGTACTGTAGGAATATGTATCAGTCATTGGTGTAGGACTTAATGGAATTACCCCCATCATGTGCAGTAGGAATATGCATCAGTCACTGGTGTAGGCATTAATGGAAAAACCCACATCACATGCAGTAGGAATATGTATCAGTCAGTGGTATTGGAATTAATGGAATAACCCCTATCATGTGCAGTAGGAATATGTATCAGTCATTGGTATTGGAATTAATGGAATAACCCCCATCATGTGCAGTAGGAATATGTATCAGTCACTGGTGTAGGCATTAATGGAATAATCCCCATCACATGCAGTAGGAATATGTATCATTCCATGGTATTGGAATTAATGGAATAACCCCATCATGTTCAGTAGGAATATGTATCAGTCACTGGTATTGGAATTAATGGAAGGTACCCACATCATGTTCAGTAGGAATATGTATCAGTCACTGGTATTGGAATTAATGGAAGGTACCCACATCATGTGCAGTAGGAATATGCATCAGTCAGTGGTATTAGAATTAATGGAATAACCCTTATCATGTGCAGTAGGAATATGTATCAGTCACAGGTGCTGGAATTAATTGAAAAACTCCCATCATGTGCAGTAGGAATATGCATCAGTCACTGGTACTGGTATTAATGGAATAACCCCCATCATGTGCAGTAGGAATATGTATCAGTCACTGGTATTGGAATTAATGGAATAACCCCTATCATGTGCAGTAGGAATATGTATCAGTCACTGGTATTGGAATTAATGGAATAACCCCCATCATGTGCAGTAGGAATATGTATCAGTCACTGGTATTGGAATTAATGGAATAACCCACATCATGTGCAGTAGGAATATGTATCAGTCAGTGGTATTGGAATTAATGGAATAACCCTCATCATGTGCAGTAGGAATATGTATCAGTCACTGGTATTGGAATTAATGGAATAACCCCCATCATGTGCTGAAGGAATATGTATCAGTCACTGGTGTAGGAATTAATGGAATAACCCCATCATGTGCAGTAGGAATATGCATCAGTCACTGGTATTGGAATTAATGGAATAACCCCATCATGTGCAGTAGGAATATGTATCAGTCACTGGTATTGGAATTAATGGAATAACCCCCATCATGTGCAGTAGGAATATGTATCAGTCACTGGTATTGGAATTAATGGAATAACCACATCACATGCAGGAGGAATATGTATCAGTCACTGGTATTGGAATTAATGGAATAACCCCCATCATGTGCTGTAGGAATATGTATCAGTCACTGGTATTGGAATTAATGGAATAACCCCCATCATGTGCAGTAGGAATATGTATCAGTCACTGGTATTGCAATTAATGGGAATAACCCCTAGCATGTGCAGTAGGAATATGTATCAGTCACTGGTATTGGAATTAATTGAATAACCCCCATCATGTGCAGTAGTAATATGCATCAGTCACTGGTACTGGTATTAATGGAATAACCCCCATCATGTGCAGTAGGAATATGTATCAGTCAGTGGTATTGGAATTAATGGAATAACCCCTATCATGTGCAGTAGGAATATGTATCAGTCACTGGTATTGGAATTAATGGAATAACCCCAATCATGTGCTGAAGGAATATGTATCAGTCACTGGTGTAGGAATTAATGGAATAACCCTCATCATGTGCAGTAGGAATATGTATCAGTCACTGGTATTGGAATTAATGGAATAACCCCCATCATGTGCAGTAGGAATATGTATCAGTCACTGGTATTGGAATTAATGGAATAACCCCCATCATGTGCAGTAGGAATATGTATCAGTCACTGGTATTGGAATTAATGGAATAATGCCATCATGTGCAGTAGGGATATGCATCAGTCACTGGTATTGGAATTAATAGAATAACCCCATCATGTGCAGTAGGAATATGTATCAGTCACTGGTATTGGAATTAATGGAATAACCCCCATCATGTGCAGTAGGAATATGTATCAGTCACTGGTATTGGAATTAATGGAATAACCCCCATCATGTGCAGTAGCAATATGTATCAGTCACTGGTATTGGAATTAATGGAATAACCCTCATCATGTGCAGTAGGAATATGTATCAGTCAGTGATATTTGAATTAATGGAATAACCCTCATCATGTGCATTAGGAATATGTATCCATCACTGGTATTGGAATTAATGGAATAACCCCCATCATGTGCAGTAGGAATATGTATCAGTCAATTGTATTGGAATTAAGGGAATAACCCCCATCATGTGCAGTAGGAATATGTATCAGTCAGTGGTATTGGAATTAATGGAATAAACCCCCACCATGTGCTGTAGGAATATGTATCAGTCACTGGTATTCAAATTAATGGAATAACCCCCATCACGTTCAGTAGGAACATGTATCAGTCACTGGTACTGGAATTAATTGAATAACCCCATCATGTGTTGTAGGAATATGTATCAGTCACTGGTATTGGAATTAATGGAATAACCCCCATCATGTGCAGTAGGAATATGTATCAGTCACTGGTATTGGAATTAATGGAATAACCCCCATTATGTGCAGTAGGAATATGTATCAGTCACTGATATTGGAATTAATGGAATAACCCCATCATGTGTAGTAGGAATATGTGTCAGTCCTGGTACTGGAATTAATGGAAGAACCCCATCGTATCCTGTAGGAATATGTATCAGTCACTGGTATTGTAATTAATGTAATAACCCCCGTCATGTGTAGTAGGAATATGTATCAGTCACTGGTACTGGAATTAATGGAATCATATCACTTACTGGAATAGGAATTAATGGAATAATCCCTATTTTTGCAGTAGGAATATGAATTAGTCACTGGTATTGGAATTAGTGGAAAGTACCATACCTGTCAACTATCCAGATGTTTGAAGAATGTCTAGATCCTTGTCTCGTCTCATGTTCCTCATGAAATTTGTGTTTTCTGGATTGTTATTGCAAATCAGTAAGGATTGAGGTCATTAAATAATGACAGGCGTTTGAATTTTTTATTTCATATCCTTCAGAAAATGCATGGTAACACAAGAGCTTTTATTTTCGCAACATTGTAAGTTTATAAGTGTCTTATTTAAAATGTGTCCCTTTTTTGTGTTTTGTCCCCCCATTATTTTTTCTTTGTCGTGATTTGCAGTGCTAAGAGGTTGAGAGCTATGGAAGGTACCCCCATGTGCTGTAGCAATATGTATCAGTCACTGGTATTGGAATTAAGGGAATAACCCCCATCATGTGCAGTAGGAATATGTATCAGTCACTGGTATTGGAATTAATGGAATAACCCCCATCATGTGCAGTAGGACTATGTATCAGTCACTGGTATTGGAATTAAGGGAATAAGCCCCATCATGTGCAGTAAGAATATACATCAATCAGTGGGATTGGAATTAATGGAATAACCCATATCATGTGCAGTAGCAATATCTATCACTCAGTGATGTTGGAATTAATGCAATAATCCCCATCATGTGCTGTAGGAATATGTATAAAACATTGGTATTGGAATTAATTGAAGGTTCCCCCATCATGTACTATGGGAGTATGTATCAGTCACTGGTATTGGAATTAATGGAAGGTCCCCCCATCATGTGCTATAGGAGTATGTATCAGTCACTGTCACTGGAATTAATAGAAAGTCAGCCCATCATGTGCAGTAGGGATATTTACCAGTCACTGGTATTGGAATTAATGGAATAACCTCCATCAAGTGGGGTACAAATATGAATTAGTCATTGGTATTGGAATTAATGGAATAACCCCAATCATGTGTTGTACGAATATATATCAGTCACTGGTAGTGGAATTAATGGAATAACCCCATCATGCACAGTAGGAATATGTATCTGTCACTGGTATTGGAATTAATGGAAACCCCCCGTCATGTGCAGTAGGAATATGTAACAGTCACTGGTATTGGAATTAATTGAATAACCCGCATCATGTGTAGTAGGGAATATGTATCAGTCACTGGTATTGAAATTAATGGAATAACCCCCATCATGTGTAGTAGGAATATGTATCAGTCACTGGTATTGGAATTAGTGGAATAACCCTATCATGTGCTGAAGGAATATGTATCAGTCACTGTCATTGGAATTAATGGAATAACCCACATCATGTAACATAGGAATTTGTATTAGTCACTGTCAGTGGAATTAATGGAATAACCCCCATCATGTGTTGTAGGAATATGAATCAGGCACTGGTGTTGCAATTAATGGAATAATCCACATCATGTGTCATAGGAATATGTATGAGTCACTGGTATTGGAATTAAAGGAATAACCCCCATCATGTGCAGCAGGAATATGTATCAGTCACTGTCATTGGAATTAATGGAATAACCCACATCATGTGACGTAGGAATTTGTATTAGTCACTGTCAGTGGAATTAATGGAATAACCCCCATCATGTGTTGTAGGAATATGTATCAGGCACTGGTGTTGGAATTAATGGAATAATCCACATCATGTGTCATAGGAATATGTATGAGTCACTGTCATTGGAATTAATGGAATAACCCCCATCGTGTTTTGTAGGAATATGTGTCAGTCACTGGTATTGGAATTAAGAGAATAACCCTCATCATGTGCAGTAGGAATATGTATCAGTCACTGGTATTGGAATTAAAGGATTAACCAGCATCATGTGTCATAGGAATATGTTTGAGTCACTGGTATTGGAATTAATGGAATAACCCACATCATGTGCAGTAGGAATATGTATCAGTCACTGGTATTGGAATTAATGGAATAACCCACATCGTGTTCAGTAGGAATATGCATCAGTCACTGGTATTGGAATTCATGGAATAACCCCCATCATGTACTGTAGGAATATGTATCAGTCATTGGTGTAGGAATTAATGGAATTACCCCCATCATGTGCAGTAGGAATATGCATCAGTCACTGGTATTGGAATTCATGGAATAACCCCCATCATGTACTGTAGGAATATGTATCAGTCATTGGTGTAGGAATTAATGGAATTACCCCCATCATGTGCAGTAGGAATATGCATCAGTCAGTGGTATTAGAATTAATGGAATAACCACCATCATGTGCAGTAGGAATATGTATCAGTCACTGGTGTAGGCATTAATGGAATAATCCCCATCACATGCAGTAGGAATATGTATCATTCCATGGTATTGGAATTAATGGAATAACCCCATCATGTGCAGAAGGAATATGCATCAGTCATTGGTATTGGAATTAATGGAATAACCCCCATCATGTGCAGTAGGAATATGTATCATTCTGTGGTATTGGAATTAATAGAATAGCCCCCATCATGTGCAGTAGGAATATGTATCAGTCACTGGTGTAGGCATTAATGGAATAATCCCCATCACATGCAGTAGGAATATGTATCATTCCGTGGTATTGGAATTAATGGAATAACCCCATCATGTGCAGTAGGAATATGCATCAGTCATTGGTATTGGAATTAATGGAATAACCCCCATCATGTGCAGTAGGAATATGTATCATTCCGTGGTATTGGAATTAATAGAATAACCCCCATCATGTGCAGTAGGAATATGTATCAGTCACTGGTATTGCAATTAATGGAATAACCCCTATCATGTGCAGTAAGAACATATATCAGTCACTAGTATTGGAATTAATGTAAGGTACCCACATCATGTTCAGTAGGAATATGTTTCAGTCACTGGTATTGGAATTAATGGAATGACCCCATCATGTGCAGTAGGAATATGTATCAGTCACTGGTATTGGAATTAATGGAATAACCCCCATCATGTGCAGTAGGAATACGTATCAGTCAGTGGTATTGGAATTAATGGAATAACCCCCATCAAGTGCAGTTGGAACATGTATCAGTCACTGGTATTGGAATTAATGGAATAACCCCCATCACATGCAGTAGGAATATGTATCAGTCAGTGGTATTGGAATTAATTGAATAACCCCTATCATGTGCAGTAGGAATATGTATCAGTCACTGGTATTGGAATTAATGGAATAACCCCCATCATGTGCAGTAGGAATATGTATCAGTCACTGGTATTGGAATTAATGGAATAACCCCCATTATGTGCAGTAGGTATATGTATTAGTCACTGGTATTGGAATTAATGGAATAACCCCCATTATGTGCAGTAGGAATATGTATCAGTCTTTGGTATTGGAATTAATGGAATAACCCCTATCATGTGTAGTAGGAATATGTATCAAACACTGGTATTGGAATTAATGGAATAACCCGTATCATGTGCAGTAGGAATATGTATCAGTCACTCGTGCTGGAATTAATTGAATAACCCCCATCATGTGCAGTAGGAATGTATCAGTCACTGGTATTGGAATTAAAGGAATAACCTGTATCATGTGCAGTAGCAATATGTATCAGTCACTGGTATTGGAATTAATGGAATAACCCCCATCATGTGCTGAAGGAATATGTATCAGTCACTGGTATTGGAATTAATTGAATAACCCCCATCATGTGCAGTAGGAATATGCATCAGTCACTGGTACTGGTATTAATGGAATAACCCCCATCATGTGCAGTAGGAATGTATCAGTCACTGGTATTGGAATTAAAGGAATAACCTGTATCATGTGCAGTAACAATATGTATCAGTCATTGGTATTGGAATTTATGGAATAACCCCCATCACGTGCAGTAGGAATATGTATCAGTCACTGGTATTGGAATTAATGGAATAACCCCCATCATGTGCAGCAGGAATATGTATCAGTCACTGGTATTGGAATTAAGGGAATAACCCATGTCATGTGCGGTAGCATTATTTATCAGTCAGTGATGTTGGAATTAATGCAATAATCCCCATCATGTGCTGTAGGAATATGTATAAAACATTGGTATTGGAATTAATTGAAGGTTCCCCCATCATGTACTATGGGAGTATGTATCAGTCACTGGTATTGGAATTAATGGAAGGTCCCCCCATCATGTGCTATAGGAGTATGTATCAGTCACTGTCACTGGAATTAATAGAAGGTCAGCCCATCATGTGCAGTAGGGATATTTATCAGTCACTGGTATTGGAATTAATGGAATAACCCCCATCATGTGATGTAGGAATATGTGTCAGTCACTGCTATTAGAATTAATGGAATAACCCCCATCAAGTGGGGTATAAATATGAATTAGTCATTGGTATTGGAATTAATGGAATAACCCCAATCACGTGTAGTAGGAATATATATCAGTCACTGGTATTGGAATTAATGGAATAACCCTCACCATGTGCAGTAGGAATTTGTAACAGTCACTGGTATTGGAATTAATGGAATAACCCCCATCATGTGCAGCAGGAATATGTATCAGTCACTGGTATTGGAATTAAGGGAATAAGCCCCATCATGTGCAGTAAGAATATACATCAATCAGTGGGATTAGAATTAATGGAATAACCCATATCATGTGCGGTAGCATTATTTATCAGTCAGTGATGTTGGAATTAATGCAATAATCCCCATCATGTGCTCTAGGAATATGTATAAAACATTGGTATTGGAATTAATTGAATGTTCCCCCATCATGTACTATGGGAGTATGTATCAGTCATTGGTATTGGCATTAATGGAAGGTCCCCCCCATCATGTGCTATAGGAGTATGTATCAGTCACTGTCACTGGAATTAATAGAAGGTCATCCCATCATGTGCAGTAGGGATTTTTATCAGTCATTGGTATTGGAATTAATGGAATAACCCCTTCATGTGATGTAGGAATATGTGTCAGTCACTGCTATTAGAATTAATGGAATAACCCCCATCAAGTGGGGTATAAATATGAATTAGTCATTGGTATTGGAATTAATGGAATAACCCCAATCACATGGAGTAGGAATATATATCAGTCACTGGTATTGGAATTAATGGAATAATCCCATCATGTGCAGTAGGAATATGTATCAGTCACTGGTATTGGAATTAATGGAATAACCCCTTCATGTGATGTAGGAATATGTGTCAGTCACTGCTATTAGAATTAATGGAATAACCCCCATCAAGTGGGGTATAAATATGAATTAGTCATTGGTATTGGAATTAATGGAATAACCCCAATCACATGTAGTAGGAATATATATCAGTCACTGGTATTGGAATTAATGGAATAATCCCATCATGTGCAGTAGGAATATGTATCAGTCACTGGTATTGGAATTAATGGAATAACCCCCGTCATGTGCAGTAGGAATATGTAACAGTCACTGGTATTGGAATTAATGGAATAACCCACATCATGTGTAGTAGGGAATATGTATCAGTCACTGGTATTGGAATTAAAGGAATAACCCCCATCATGTGCAGTAGGAATATGTATCAGTCTCTGGTATTGGAATTAATGGAATAACCCTATCATGTGCTGAAGGAATATATATCAGTCATTGGTATTGAAATTAATGGAATAACCCGCATCATGTGTAGTAGGAATATGTATCAGTCACTGGTATTGGAATTAGTGGAATAACCCTATCATGTGCTTAAGGAATATGTATCAGTCACTGGTATTGGAATTAATGGAATAACCCTATCATCTGCTGAAGGAATATGTATCAGTCACTGTCATTGGAATTAAAGGAATAACCCACATCATGCGACGTAGGAATTTGTATCAGTCACTGTCAGTGGAATTAATGGAATAACCCCCATCATGTGTCGTAGGAATATGTATGAGTCACTGGTATTGGAATTAAAGGAATAACCCCCATCATGTGCAGTAGGAATGTGTATCAGTCACTGTCATTGGAATTAATGGAATAACCCTCATCATGTGCAGTAGGAATATGTATCAGTCACTGGTATAGGAATTAATGGAATAACCCCCATGATGTGCAGTAGGAATATGTATCAGTCACTTGTATTGGAATTAATGGAATAACGCCATCATGTGCAGTAGGAATATGTATCAGTCACTGGTATTGGAATTAATGGAATAACCCCCATCATGTGCAGTAGGAATATGTATCAGTCACTGGTATTGGAATTAATGGAAGGTACCCACATCATGTTCAGTAGGAATATGTATCAGTCACTGGTATTGGAATGAATGGAAGGTACCCACATCATGTGCAGTAGAAATATGTATCAGTCACTGGTATTGGAATTCATGGAATAACCCCCATCATGTACTGTAGGAATATGTATCAGTCATTAGTGTAGGAATTAATGGAATTACCCCCATCATGTGCAGTAGGAATATGCATCAGTCAGTGGTATTAGAATTAATGGAATAACCCCCATCCTGTGCAGTAGGAATATGTATCAGTCAGTGGTATTGGAATTAATGGAATAACCCCTATCATGTGCATTAGGAATATGTATCAGTCACTGGTATTGGAATTAATGGAATAAACCCCATCATGTGCAGTAGGAATATGTATCAGTCACTGGTGTAGGCATTAATGGAATAATACCCATCACGTGCAGTAGGAATATGTATCATTCCGTGGTATTGCAATTAATGGAATAACCCCTATCATGTGCAGTAAGAACATATATCAGTCACTAGTATTGGAATTAATGTAAGGTACCCACATCATGTTCAGTAGGAATATGTTTCAGTCGCTGGTATTGGAATTAATGGAATGACCCCATCATGTGCAGTAGGAATATGTATCACTCAGTCGTATTGGAATTAATGGAATAACCCCCATCACATGCAGTAGGAATATGTATCAGTCACTGGTATTGGAATTAATGGAATAACCCCCATCATGTGCAGTTGGAACATGTATCAGTCACTGGTATTGGAATTAATGGAATAACCCCCATCACATGCAGTAGGAATATGTATCAGTCACTGGTATTGGAATTAATGGAATAACCCCCATCATGTGCAGGAGGAATATGTATCAGTCAGTGGTATTGGAATTAATGGAATAACCCCATCATGTGCAGTAGGAATATGTATCAGTCACTGGTTTTGCAATTAATGGAATAACCCCCATCGTGTGCTGAAGGAATATGTATCAGTCACTGGTGTAGGAATTAATGGAATAACCCCCATCATGTGCTGAAGGAATATGTATCAGTCACTGGTGTAGGAATTAATGGAATAACCCCCATCATGTGCAGTAGGAATATGTATCAGTCACTGGTATTGGAATTAATGGAATAACCCCCATCATGTGCAGTAGGAATATGTATCAGTCAGTGGTATTGCAATTAATGGAATAACCCTTATTATGTGCAGTAGGAATATGTATCAGTCACTGGTATTGGAATTAATGGAATAACCCCCATCGTGTGCTGTAGGAATATGTATCAGTCACTGGTATTGGAATTAACGGAATAACCCCCATCATGTGCTGTAGGTATATGTATGAGTCACTGGTATTGGAATTAATGGAAGGTACCCACATCATGTTGAGTTAGTCACTGGTATTAGAATTAACTGAATAACCCCCATCATGTGAGGTATTAATATGTATCATAGGTTCAAGGGTTCATAGATAAGTACTAGGTTAACTGCCTTGTGCGCCATTTTCAGCCTAGCCAATTACCTCATTTGAGAATCAAACCCTGCACCTTATGTTTGTAAGTTAAACACCTTAACCATTATGCCAACCTCCCACCCAGTCACTGGTATTGGAATTAATGGAATAACCCCATTGTTTGCAGTACTAATATATGTCAATCACTGGTATAGGAATCATGGGAAGGTACCCCCATCATGTGCAGTAGAAATGTGTATCAGTCTCTGGGACTGGAATTAATCAAATAACCCCTATCATGTGCAGTAGGATTATGTATCAGTCACTGCTGTTGGAAGTAATGGAATAACCCCAATCATGTGCTGTAGGAATATGGATCAGTCACTGGGATTGGAGTTTATGGAATACCCCCATCATGTGCTGTAGGAATATGTATCAGTCACTGGTATTTGAATTGATGGAATAACCCCCATCATGTGTACTAGGAATATGAATCAGTCACTGGTATGGGAATTAATGGAATAACCCCCATCATGTGCAGTAGGAATATATATCAGTCACTGGTTTTGGAATTAATGGAATAACCTCCATCATGTGCTGTAGGAATATGTATCAGTCACTGGTATTGGAATTAATGGAATAACCCCATCATGTGCAGTAGGAATATGCGTCAGTCACTGGTATTGGTATTAATGGAATAACCCCCATCATGTGCAGTAGGAATATATATCACTCACTGGTATTGGAATTAATGGAATAACCCCCATCATGTGCAGTAAAAATATGTATCAGCCACTGGTATTTGAATTAATGGAATAACATGTGCAGTAGGAATATGTATCAGTCACTGGTATTTGAATTAATGGGATAACCCTCATCATGTGCAGTAGGAATATGTATCAGTCACTGGTATTGGAATTAATGGAATAACCCCATCATGTGCAGTAGGAATATGTATCAGCCACTGGTATTGATATTAATGTAATAACCCCCATCACGTGTAGTAGGAATATATCAGTCACTGGTATTGGAATTAATGGAAGGTACCCACATCATGTTCAATAGGAATATGTATCAGTCACTTTTGTTAGAATTAACTGAATAATCCCCATCATGTGAGCTAGGAATATGTATCATAGGTTCTTAGGTTCATAGATTTTCAACCTAGCCAATTACGCCATTTGAGAATCAAACCCTGCACCTTATGTTTGTAAGGTAATCACCTTAACCTTTATGCTCACCTCCCACCCAGTCTCTGGTATTGGAATTCATGGAGTAACCCCATAATTTGCAGTAGTAATATATATCAATCACTGGTATAGGATTCATGAGAAGGTACCCCCATCATGTGCAGTAGGAATGTGTATCAGTCACTGGTACTGGAATTAATCAAATAACCCCTATCATGTGCAGTAGGATTATGTATCAGTCACTGGTGTTTGAAGTAATGGAATAACCCCAATCGTGTGCTGTAGGAATATGGATCAGTCACTGGTATTGGAGTTAATGGAATACCCCTATCATGTGCTGTAGGAATATGTATCAGTCACTTGTATTGGAATTGATGGCGTACCCTCCATCATGTGCTGTACTAACATATATCAGTCAGTGGTACAGGAATGATGGAAGATACCCCCATAATGTGCAGTAGGAATATATATGCATCACTGTTAATGGAATTGATGGAATACCCCCCATAATATGCAGTGGGAATATGTATCAGTCACTGGTATAGGAATTAATGGAAGGTACCCCCATAATGTGCAGTAGGAATATACACACAAACCCAGCAGTTGGTAACATTGAGGTTCTGTGCATAAGTATGCAAGGCAACAGAAAAATTATTAAATCTAGGATGCCATTCATATGCTCTTGATTCAGTTATAAGCAAATACCTGTCTCTAGTTTTAGCAAAGTGCGGATTTATCTTAATAAATGATTCAGTACTTACAGTTCTGATGTTCACAGAAGATGATGTACTTATGGTTCCAGGTGAAAAAGGCAGAGAAAACAAAACGATAATTAATTAGCACAGTAGTTGTAGTGAGGATTCGTCCCCAGGAAATGCAATTCTGCTGGGGATGGAGAGGATTGTAAAGAAATTGTAAACAGTGATGCTGTTCATTGTGCAAAAGAAATTGATCCCCAAAAGTTGTCATCAAAGGACCCTAGTCACAAATTGTTTCAAAAGGAAATGTTTTCTGGAAAAGGCAATGTCCAAATCAGTATCCAGAAGAATCAGTAATGTTGGAAATGGAAGCAGGGGAAAAAAAATGGAATTCTAGAAGAATCATCAGTGGAAGTGGGATCAGACCAGGATGAATTAGCAGAATCAGAATGTTTACCTTCCTGACCAGGTAACAGGCATAGATTGTCTGCATTCAGTTCTGGATGTGAACTGGATGGCAGATGTTGAATTTGATTCAGTGGCAAACAGTTTACAGGTGGTTCCAGATTTGGTTTGGATGACAAAATGTCATGGGCTGTCAGTTGTCTGATTTGTTATGTGGTCTGATGTCAGTGGTGTTTCAGCTATACTCATTACAGTGGAGGGTCATTTTAATATGCAAGTCCTTTATCCAAGTGGAGAGTCCTTCACAATGGATGGCAGTTGCATTTGTGAGTAAAAACTAGTATGTCCCTTTCCATCTAGGGCTAAGTGGGTTTCTTCAGGAACAGATTTTTAAGTATACCTGGTCCCTTGGACACAAGTCATGGTGTTCTTACTTTCCTGATCATTGAGCTATATGCAGAACAACACTGAGGTATTTCTGTAAAACAAAACATAGATATTTACAATAGGAAAGCATGGTCTCATCAATATCTTGCCAGTGTAAATTCTTAGGGAGGGAGATAGTAGGCATTTTTATGGGTCTGCCCATGAGGATTTCATGAGAAGATAAGTTTTAGGAGCACTAACAGCACTTCAAGTACTAAATAAAACTAACAACAAATACTAAATAAAAGTAACAACAAATTCTAAATAAAACTAACAACAAATGCTAAATAAAACTAACAACAAATACTAAATAATAACAACAAATGCTAAACAAAACTAACAACAAATACTAAATAATAACAACAAATACTAAATAAAACTAGCAACAAGTACTAAATAAAACTAACAACAGATACTAAATAAAACTAACAACAAATACTAAATAAAAGTAACAACAGTGCTTCTGGCCACCTAAGACCAGTTTCCTCACACACTTTTGCTAGTCTAAGCTTAATAATTTGATTAGCTCTCTCTACTATCCCAGAAGCATGTGGTCTACAGGGACAATGGAAATTTAATTTAACACTTAAAGCCTTGCAAGGCTGCTATATTATGTGACTAGTAAAATGAGATCCCTGATCTGACTGAATAGTACAGGGAACACCAAACCTAGGAATCCATTAATTTCACTACTGTTTGGCTACAGTGTGTGGGAATCATAAGCTTCTACCAATCCAGAAAAGATGTCAGTCACTACTAAAACAAAACAATGTTTCTGTACCTGTGGAAGTTAATAAAGTCCCACTGAAGGGAACAAAAAGGTCCCAAGGCTTTTGTATTGACTGAACAGGTGCAAGTACTGATTCAGACACATTATATTCTAAACAAATTACAAAAGTAGTTGCAAAATGTTGAGGAATGTCTAAAAGATCCAAAAAATGGGTGAAACACCTGGAAATGGAGCATAAATATCCAAAAATAAATAAATAAAATGAAAATGACCAGGTAGCACATGTCAAAAGAAACACTTTATTGTTAACATCACAGTTAAGCACTTTCATCTGTAAAATACATCTTCGGAACATTTAATATAAAACACCCAAAGTTACAGCCACTAAAAATGCAAACAAATTCACCCCCCCCAAAAAACTAACGAATAGTAAGGTATAATGTATAAAATAACCAATGCTGTTGATAATGGAAACTTTGTAAATAGTGAATTAAAATCACTACACTATCAACCAATAGAAAAAGTAAATTGCTGTAAATAACCAATAAAAATATAGATACTGTATTAGGAATGTCATTGGTAGTGGAACCATTTCAAGTACCAAATTAAAATAAGTAATACATCAGCCAATGAACAGTGCAAAACAATGTCAAGAACCAATGGAAAACCAGCATACCATCAACCATTGAACAATGTAAACTGATGTTGAAGAATCAATAAAAATGTAAAAGCTATGCTGGAAATGCTGCTGGTGCCAAAACTTTTCCTGATGTAAAAGCCTGTTCTGCCAGTCTCCAGAATACAAAACAGCATCAATTTGTTTGAGCAGAGTACATTTAAACCTGCTGAAACCATCACAGGAACTCTGAACATACCCACACCCAGAATCAGCTATTTAGAAAGTGGAAGGTGTTCAATGTTTGCTGAATTAATCATAGATGTAGTAGCTCCTTTATCTACAAGAAATGGGACAAATGGATTTTGTACTGTAACATTGACAAAGAGGTCATTTGATCAATTGGTTCCAAGGGAAAAACTGTAGTTCCTGCTCATGGCTGTCATAACAGGTTTGCTGCCACACCAGTGGCTGCCAAGTAATGTTCTACACAGGAGGGTTTCTATCAGTTTGCTGTGGTGCTTGAATGTCTGGAGAAGCTGCTTGCTGCCCAGCTAATGGACATTCATTTCACCAGTGCCGTCTGACCAGAATTCAAACAAGTATTTAATTATGGTGCAGCCTTGGTGCCTGTGACGAATCTGGGAGATGATAATTTTCTGATACTGTACTTGGGTTGCTGAAAGCATTGACTCTACCATTTCCCTCACAATTTCTTCTTCCACGCCCTCATTCTTGGAAGCTGGTATTGAACTGCTCAAGTTGAATAGCCACTAACCTTTTCTTTTGTTCTTTTTCTTTTCTGAGAATATTGTCTGCTACATATTGTGCCTGATTTACAGTTTCAGGAATACTTAAATCTGGCCAATTGAAATAAATCTTTTTAATCTGTTCTTATGTCGGTGGCAGCAATTTCGCTATAAAACTGCTGACAACCCACTGGCTGCCGCACCTTCCGTAGGCTCTGGGTGTCCAGAGAAGGCTTCAAATGTGTCTGTCAAGATTTGCAAATCTGCATCAACAGAGTCATTCTCTGTTTGTACAATTGCTTTTATTCTTGCCCAGTTAGGGGCAGGTGGACACATTGTGGTAATGTTTTTAAGAGGTTATTTAAAGCAGATAGAAATCCATCAGCTGTATGTTTTGGAATGTTATTGTCTTGCTTAGATTTTTCCCATATTTTACAAAAAATATTAGGAAGTGTGGAGGCTTTTAGTACAACTCTCAGATCTTTGATAGTGGGTTTTGTAACTGTACATGTCCTTCTAAGACTTTTGCATATTTTGCTGAGTATGTTTAAATGGAAGAGAGTCCACAATGGTTTGAAAGTCCACTGCAGTTCATGGCTGGACCACTCTTATAGTAGGGTCAGCCTCACTATCAATAGCTACTGCAGGATTTGAGACGTCTCTCAAAGAATGCATTTGTGTGGAAGGTATATCAGAATCAGTAGAAGAGTCTGAATCTGTCTCTTTACCTGCAGGTTGGTTTGTAAGTGATGCTGACTGAAATTCCTCTCCGTCAATAACAAATGGGAATTGAGTTGTAATGTGCTTAATTTTACCCAAAACGCTATTTTTTTGCTTGCTAACTTTTTTGGAAATCTTTTTAACTTTCCCTCTTATTTATGTTTGTGATACAGTTGTTTCCCATTATTAGAGTGGCCTTAGGTCAACTGGTGCCCTAGGCAAAAGGGCTCCACAGCGCCCCCCACCACACCATCTGGTGCCCCCATCCTAGTCTACTTACACCAAATAAATACTGGAAAAGCGCCCCTACTAGAGCAGCGCCCTAGGCGGCCACCTAGTTGGCCTATGCCTAAGGCCGGCCTATATGCATTAACATTTGGTCTGAGGGTATTACGGCTTAACATTTTTGGGGAATTTTAGTGTTATAACTTGACCCAGAGTGGAGACACTGCAAGTGCTGGAAGTAACTTGGGCTGTATCTGGGGAAGTGGCAGTTGTTTCTGTTAACTCATTCACCCCAGTGGAGCTCAGGAAGTCTGCACTGTAACTTCCACTGGGCGGAGCCTAAGCCTTTTGACAGAATCAAATTCTGCCCTCACATTTCAAACAAATGTTCATATCTCTGGAACCATAGCGATTATGAAAGAAGTAGAAATGGCAAACTGTTCAGCACAAACAATTTTTATAGTGGCAGTATTCTTTAGGTTCTAGGTCTTAAACTAAATTTTATAAATCATAGTAAACACAGTAACTATTACATTTGTAATATTTTGTAAACAACTTACAATATCTCAGCAGCCACTCAAGTTACACACATACTGTCAGCGACATTTTATTCATCTAGCTGAGAGCTTTCATTTGAGGCTAAAGAGTTCTGTCTGTGTTACCTGGTTGTTGAGATATTAGAAAAATGTGAAAATTATATCTATGCACTTGACAGAGGTCAAATATTAATGCAGTTGAGTTTGCTATTGTGTAAGCTTTAAGATGAAATATTTTAAAACCTTATATATGGCTGGTTTGGGAATTATTAATGCAAACATGAACAAGCAACCTGCCCTCTTGGAGATGGAGAGCTGTCAGCTTATTGAGGTCCAGGTGGGTCATAAGGTGGAGGGGGTGCAGAAGGTAAGAGAGGTCAGCCATCATCTGATGACTCTGGCTGCAGCAGTGATAATCTGTCTAACTGTGTTAAAGGATACATATCCCAGGAATCAGACTTTTCATCTTCACATTTTTGTACTGTTAGCTACCTACAGCTGTGACTTTAACTTGGCAGTTATATTTTAAGCTTGTAAGTACAGATTCCTTTTCATTATTTTCAGATTCTTCTTCCTGTCATTAAAAGCTGACCAACAAGAGGCTGGTGCATTGTTATCCTCCAGTTTCAGTTTATTTTTTAAATTTTCTAAGATGTTCTTATCAAAAGAACCTTTTTTCTATAAACTGTAAAGTGCTATAATTTTTTGTGAGCTCAGGCAATTTTACTAAATAACTACAGTTGTCTCTTCCATAGTTATTAAATATATACCTTCTTGGAGTCCCATACTTTGACTCTTTAAACCAGCTGTACTGACACTAATTATAAAAACCCAGTCTAATACGAAAGGGATAGATTGTGAGACTATAATTAGATTCACTCACATTCCCAGTGAAGGAATCCTCTGTTCCTTTTGCTTTTTTATTTATATACTTTTTGTTAGAGCCCCCTCTCACTCTTGAGCAGACTTTTCAATCCTTCTACCAGGATATCTCATTTCCTGTGACAAGGATACTTTGTCCTTGTATATATTAATTAATATCCCACTAGCACACAATTATACCTGAAGCATGTTTGTAAGTGATCATTTCCATTGATTAATACAATTTACTCACGCACATGCAATCAAGACTACTGAAGACAGTTTTAGTAAAGCTTAACTGTAGAGACTTTAAACTCTGCTGAGGTTTAAAATTGGTGTACCATCACACCAGGAATTTGCCTGATAGAAAACCTGTCTCTCTTTAGGGCCCAATGGCAATTTTAAATACAGCAGTGTGGAACTCCAAGTAGCACGTCACCAAACTGTTAAGATAACAAATAATTTTCACATGAGGCAGTTAAGTAGGAATAACAATCTCCTTTATTGCACAGAAAGACACATTTATTTACTTACTTATCTGTCTGTGTTTACCTGGAAAGTCTGACTAGGTAATACCCATTTTCAGCAGAGGCCCATGGAGAAAAGCTCTATTTGCTTACATTGCATTATACGTGTGAGACTGGACAATCCTAATCCTGTCTTCTTGAATTACAAGTATCATAACGCTTTGTACCTTTTTTCATTAAAAGCAGCATTATTGTAATAATCATAGAACAACTAATGACCCATTAGAAATGAACACTACAGCCTTAATTTTGCTATGTAAGCTCTCTTGACTGCTTGTTTATGACATTCCATATTAGGCAGGCTGCCGAATTCCATGGTAGAACTTTCTACTCAGAACAGATACACGCTGAAGGACATTCTGAAATTTCAATCTGCTATTAAAGCATGTTAGAAATGAAATGCATAGACCAACTTTTTTCTCATCTGTTCCTATTACCCTTCACATCCTTAATGTATTATTTTCCCTTTTTCAGCATTGACCTACTTCACCGTTGTCATCATTACGCTTTAAAAAGCTATATATTAATAATCTTATAACTTTTGGTATAGGTATTAATACTGTTTCCTCCAGTAATTCTTGTTATATGCTTAACGTAAGATTCTAGTACTAGTTGTGGTTATATGTTGTTATGTTGGTGGTTTAGCTTTATACTTTTGAGATGGATAAAGAAAAGAGTTTTAAAAAATGTCAAAACTTTGGACATAAAATCCCACACCAACAGTCATGATTTAAGTGCAGTGTACTTGGGAGTGGAACATTTAAGTGAGGTCTGCCAGAAATGTAAGGCCTTTGGTCCCAGAGACCATAGAACTAAATTGATAATTAAAGAATTACTGTCCCCAGACAATGAGGCAGAAAAGTCCAATATGTCTTCCAACAAGTATCCTCATCAGTTCAAGGACTCATATTCAAGGAGAAAGCAACTTAAAGATTTGGAGCCATCTTCAACTCTGAAAGTATCCAGAATAAGGTTGGCTTTGGCTTTGACACTGACACACTGTTCTTCATCAGCTCTACAGCTGTCAGAGCAGATACTTACATTGGTCAAGTCACCTAAGAGGATTCTAAACAGAATTTATTCAGAAAGGGAATTATCCAGAATTCCATCTCAACCATCTTTCTCCTCATCACTTTGATCTTTCAGGTCTTAAAAGAGCCATTCCAAGGCAAATTTAGATTGCATGATTAGGGCCTATCCCAAAATGCAGATCGAAGTTAGGAAGCCTTAAGTTCTGAGGGTGGATTGGGATGGCTGAGCATTCCTTTTATTAACTCTTTCTCAAGTATAGGTTTTGGTAGCAGTGTCATAGGAGCCGATCCTGGACCTGACTCCTATTCCTTGATTACCAACCATGGTACCAGGTTTGGCATTCAAAGGATCTGATCCAACACACTCTACTGTGTTGTTTTCAAAGCAGAACTGTCTTGGAGCCATTGATGATGCAGTTTTGGTACCTTTATTGGAGCTGTCTTGCATGGCCCCCAGGTCAGTGTCAGAGATTTTGGCCTTTGAGTCTTTGGTGCTAATCCCTCCACAAAACCATCCATCCTTTTCTTTTTGGGAATTCCATCTTTGGCACTACCCATATCTCCTCTGGGAGGGATGTGGCTGGTAGTGGGAATGATCTATTTTGATCTGGCAGAGGATGGCACTTCTTTCTAAGTTATGGGGAGGATCATTTATTTTCCCTTGAGGGTAGCCACAGAAGCTTTCATAGGGCTGGTTTCTCCTTATGACTCCCACTCTTTCATGTCTTAGTCCCAACATGGATCCATGGGTCAGAGTTGATGCTCAGGCATGACATCTACTGTTCTGCAGCAGGAACAGTCTTCCAAGAAGTTAATTTGCACACATTGTATTTACAAGAAAGAGGAATTGTAAATGGAGACACATTGACTTCCTATCAGAGTCAGTCACTTCTGATGCATCTTGGTGGATGGAGAGGATTCCTTTCCAAAAAATGCCACATTTGGCAAAATCTTTGACCTTATGCAACAGAGGATATCTTGACCAACAGTGCCCCCCCCCGGATCAGAAACTTCTTTAAGGCTTATGATTTGAAAACATCTACTTCTTCTGTGGTTTCTCTGTCAAACAAATGTCATCATGTAGCTCAAGCACAATGCAGCCAATGAAGCAGCTAGGGCTGCAGGAGCATGTGTTGCAATGAGAAGTCAAGCCTGTCCTATGCGATTTTGCAGGCAACTTAAAAGTGTCCTTTACAAATGCCCTATGATTGATCATCCTTGTTTGATCCCTCCATGAAAAAGAAGATGCAGAGATGTGAGCAAAATGGAAAGATGCTGTCTGTCTTCAGAGTGAAGTTTGAAACCGCACAAAGTTTTTACAGCATGAACCAATAGGGCTCAAAATTGCTCTGGTTTAGGGAAGCCAAGCATCAGACATTCGACTCAGTCTCTGAAAGGGATGGCCAAGGTAGAGGTGGTTCCTGTAATGGATGCAGGCCCAGTGGCCAAGGAGGTCTGCAGCACCATGGGCCTTTTTCAAAAGGCAATCCCACCATCTCTGAAGATTTCCTTGACTGCTCCCCCTTGGAAGCAGTTGGGAGTCATGTATCTCTCTACTCTCCATTAAGCCATCACACAGAACAGATGGGTAAGAAGGATAATATCCAGAAACTATATAATTCCCTTTTCCTATGCACCCCTAGAATTAAAACATACACTCCTACCCCATTAATTACAGGTAGCAAAAAGAGAGAGATTATCTCTGATTCAAAAAAGAGCCATCCAAGAGGTCCTACCACACCAGACAGGGTAAGCATCGTACTCCAGGTTCCATTTTTTTCTGAAGAAAAACAAGGACCTACGTCACCTGAATGACTGCAGGAAAAAGACCCACTTCAGGATGGTCACAGAGCAATCAATTTTACCTTGCTTTTGGCACATGAATGGATGTGCTTTGTCAATCTCCAAGAAGTCTACCGTCACATCAGAATAGCCATTTTTCTGGGACTTCAAGTTGGTTGCACACTGATTAACAGTTTGAGTTCAGATCTCACAGTGTCAAAAAGAAACTGAGAAATAAGGGTCAGAAACTCTGCAAGTTTTAGTAAATTCAGTTACTGGTTAGTAAGTACACTGCCTGGATGAGAGCAAAGAAGAAGCTTAGAGAGCCTGAAAGAAAATCAATTAGAAAGGTTGAAGTGAAAATACTGACTGTGAAGAATTCTGCAGGTGTTCAGCAAAAAGGAGTTTGGTGCAAGCCATGGCTTCCAGTAATCTAGAGGAAAAAATAAGTCAAATGTGCTTAAAATTGATTAAAATAAATGAAACGTTGAAGGAGTATATAATCTCAAATTACAAAAGGCTGGAAAAAATAGAAGAAGCTTTAAACAGTTACCCAGATGAACTAATAAAATTGCAAAAATTGGAGGCTGAAATGAAGAAAAGCCTGGCTGAATATCAGACTCCTCAAGAAGACCTGTTTAAAAATGGTAGATTTAGAGGACAGAGCATGCAGGGAAAATCTAAGATTTTCTGCTATACCAGATAAACTGGAAGAAAAAATCTAAATTAATTTTGTGAAATCACAAATAAGCAACTGAACTGGTATTCCACAGCAAGATTTGTTAATTGAAAAGGAGCACCATGTACATGCTCCAAACCTGGTCATGAGAAACAGCCTGTATTACTAGATTAGATATGAAATCATACCAGTATAAATAATACATCCTGGCAAAAATGCGGCAAAAGGGACAAGTATCAAAAATTGGAGGCAATAAAGTGTTGATGGAAAATGATTGTTCACTGTACACCAGAAGGAGAGAAGCAAATTTATCCCAGCAATCAAGGAATGTTGAGTGGCAGGTGTGAGATTTAAGCTGCTGTACTCAGCTTTCAGAATATTCTTTTCTTGGAAGATCAAAGTAATTTTTTGATGTAAAACAGTCTAAGGAGAAAACACAAAAGTTTGTCCTATAAAAAGTAAGCTTTCCAACAGAAGGGGACTGTGCTTCTCATTCTGATAATAAAGCTGAGAGAGAGACTTTGCCAGTGAGATCTTTTCCAATGTTTCAAAAGATAGTGCTTGAGAGACTGAAAAAATCACAGGAGTTGACTAGAAGAATTGGGTGTACCTTGGACTTAAACTGCAGTCTGGGGTTAGGAGATGGAGATGAACAGGAAGAAGACCATCAACTTTGAAATTAGTGAATAAATGTAAGACTAGAAAGCATCAATCACATTTGCGAAATATGGCTTTACAAGAAAAAGTGGAAATATTGGACTTTTGTTAACTTTTATTACATTTCTGGGGCTGAAACACATAAATGTTTGGAGGGACACTGAAGGGAAGAAGGAAAGAAGAAAAAAAGAAAAGTAAGTGTAAGTCAAACAAATGTTGTTCTTAACAGTATTTGTATGGGACATTTCATGATATAAATTGCATGTTATGTAGTAAAGCAGTTTCAGTTATATGTGATAAAGATACTAAAGTAAACAAATGCCATTTTTTTCTGTTTTAGTTTTAATATACATAGGCATAACAATGTAGAAAGAGAAGAAAGGCTGGGAAAAAGCATGTATTTGTTCATTAATAGTCATATTTATTGTGACACAATAAAATGAAGTACTTAGGAGTATTGCTTAAAACGGTTTCTCCTATGGCAGCTAAGCATATATGGGATGAGACTAAACAAAATATAATGGAAAGACATAAAATGGAAGCTGTTGTTTATCATTATGGATAGCAAGATAAAGCAGTGAAAATGTTTTGAGTCCCTTTAGTTTTATATACAGGTTAGGCATATTTTTATTAACCAGAGGAGAAGTTGTAGACAGTAGTTAATAAAGAGTTGAAGGATTTTTTCCTGGGTGGGGAAGAAGGCAAGTGTGAAGTGGGATACGCTGATCCACCCAATAGAACAAGGTGGTTTAGGATTACCTAATTTGAAGGGCTAATTTAGAGTTACACAGTTAAGGTTCATATACATAAGACAAGAAGAAAGCTTTATTTCAAAGTGGAAAGGGATGATGATGATGGAGCAGGGGAGAAATTCAAGAAATAAGGAGAAAATGGAATTTTGGATGTAGATCCTTAAGAAGAATATCAACAGCCATGCAGGATATTATACTCATAAAATATCAGAAAGTCTTATAAGAACAAAACCGACAAGAGAATGGAGAAAGGAGATTCTGCCAATAAGGATGACTACATTTAGGGGGTACAGAAGATAAGCAAGATGGGGATGGATTTTTTTTTTTGGAGAAACTTGGCAAAAGAATCAAGGTATTGAGGGCAAGAAGATATTTGGACTGCAGTATACAGACTGCCTTCCCTGTCAGGGACAGATATCATAATATAGGCAAAGAGAACGGGATAGGGGAATCCTAAGTGAAATACCAAGTCTGGTAGAGTTTTCAATTGAATCTAGAACAGAAGCTACTGTTAAAAAAGGGATATCCAGTAGATCATATAAAATATTTCATGATAATTATAGGAATCAATCAGTGGTGGTTAGAAAGGATTGGGAAGACAGATTATATAAGCAGTTCACAAGGAAACCATCGGAGGACATATGTGTGGTTCCTAAATATGCAACAAAGTCTAGAAGATTTAGAATTTTTACTTGGAAGTGTTTGCATAGCTATTTTTATACCCCAAACAGACTTCAAAGAATTCTTCCTCAAGTAGAAGGCAAATCTTGGAGTTGTGATAGGGAAGAAAAAGGTAAGAGGGAATGTATGTTTTGGAATGACTTGACAGACTTTAACAATTCCCTGCAGGTTACTCTGCCAAAAACATTGGGTGATTAAATCAGGGTAACTAAGGAACTGTTGTTTTACTGAGATACAGGATCTGAATTGCCTGGACATATTAAGGTTTTGTTAAGTTTAATTCCATTGGCTGACAAAAAAAATAATTACTAGAAAATGGAAATCAAAGTCTAAACCAACTGTACAGATAAAAGAACTGGAAGTGGAATCTTTAGAAAAGGTAGGAGCAAACTGTATATGCACAATATTGTTTTTGAAGTGGAGTGAAGTTTAAGAGAAGACAGGAATTGAACAATTTATCTAATGTTGGATTGATGGTAATTGTATAATGTTTGTGAGTGTGAATGTGGTAACACGGTCTGTTTCCTTTTATATAAAAGTATGTTTACCTGTGTTTCAAGTGATCATTCAATAAAAGTGTTAAAAATAACCATTTTCAGTACTTCTGCTTATGAGCCAGTTGCTTTCAGTTCCAAGTTATGCCCTGTGATCTCGGCACAGCCCCCAGGTGTTTACTAAGTGCATGGTATTTATAGCAGTTCACCTATGCCTCCAGGGACTGGGGTGTTTCCCTGTCTTGACAACTGGATCCTATCATTTTCAGTGATGGATTCATTAGTCAAAGCCATAGACTAATTGCTTCAGTTCTGTCTGTCCTTGGGCATTTCCATGAACTACTGGAAATCAGTTCTTCAACCCAAATAGACAATTCAATTATTTGGATGTTATCTGGACACCACTACATTAATAGAATGTCTTCCTTTGGAAAGATGCCAAGCTTTGACAAAAGCCGTCCTAACCCTTCTTCTTGCCACCTATCCCACAGCTAATGTCCTCAGCTGTTGGAATGGTACAGTATGATTTGTTGCACATTAGAATTCTGCAGTGATTTCAAATGTTCAGTGGTGTCAGCGTTACCAACCCCTGTCTATCCCAATCATCATAAACAAGCTTTGCAAGCAACAGTTGCAGTGCTGGCCTAATTCACCCTTGTACATTCCAGGGGTTTGTGGTTACCACAAACACCTCATCCTTGGGGTGGGAGGGCATTACAAGGGAAGGAATGGTTCAAGAATTATAGACTCAAGAGGAAGCCAACCTTCACATCAGTTTCCTGGAGATGTGGGTAATCCTCATAGCGTTACCTTCCTCCAAGAATTATTTCTGTCCATACTAACAATATGATAGTTGTTTGGTACATTAAGAAACAGAGGAGATCAAAGTCATGTTCTCTATGCCAAGAAACAATGACGATGTGGCAATGGGTGATAGTGTATTGCCACTTTCTAGTCATACTCACATCACCAGGTCACTCCATTGTTTTGCTGACACGCTAAGCTGGCCAGTCTTAATGCCTAATGCCTCATGAGTGGTCTCTCAATCCATCTGTAGCTCAGCAGATCTTGAGCTGCTGATGCCAGCCTTGATGTGATCTACTTGCTTCCTCATTGACCATGCTCTTTGCCATGATTGCTCCAGAGGATCAGACCCAAAGAGACACTTTAGTTGAGCAATGACCTCCCAGGATGCTGTATGCTTACCTCACTGTTCCCTTGATTCCCAGGTTTTTACAAAAAGCAGTTGGATCCTCATTGTCTTTTGGCTCAGGCAAATCTTGTTTCCCTTCTTCTCAGGCCACATATCAAGAAACCTCCCTGGATTCTGTGTTGTTGATAGGATATTCTTTCCCACACATCCAGGAATCCTTACCTGGTCTTCACAGCTTCAGACTAACTGCTTAGTTTCTTCAGTTTCACTAATGGAGTCCATTCCTTTCCACTGATGTAATTGGGATCCTATCTGCCTCTCAGAAGGATTCTACCTATATATTGTACTGTAGGAAGTGGAAATGATGTGTCATCTGGGCTTCTGCCTTGTACATTAACCTATTTCCACTCCCATTCCAGATATCCTTCATTTCTTGGTTACCTTTTTCGATCAAGTTCTAGTTTTCCTACTACAAAGGTTCATTTAGTAGCCATTTCTTTCACATTGGTCAGGAAGTCCACTCACTGGCATCTCACAAACTTTACAAAGCATTTCTCAAAGAAATCTTCCTTCTCTGGTCACCAGTTAGAGAACCATTCCCTTCATGGAACCACATTTTTTTGTATTAGATGCTTTGTTAAAAACTCAGTATGAATTGGCATCTATGGAGCAGCTGAAATTTTTGTCATGGAAAACTTTGTTTCTAGTAGCTAGTACTTCTGTCTTCATCAGTACCTCATTTAGTTTTCCATAAGGACCGAGTATCCCTGTATACCAAGCCCTCCTTTCTTCTCAAATCATCATCTAAGGTGAACGTGAACCAACTGATTTACTTGCCAGTCTTTTTTTCCAAATTATGCCAACAAAGGCGATGTTCATAGACAAATGAGGCTCTACCCTCACAGAACTAAGGCCTTCAGAGAGGACCTACAATTCTTTGTTTCCTTTGCAGTTAACAAACTGGGTTCTGGTTTGCCTAGGTGGATATCAGACTGCATTTCTTATGTATATTCTTTCTATCATCATCCATTATCTTGCAAGCCAAAAACTCATTTCACTAGGTCTGTGGCCACTTCTGCAGTTTTCTTTAGGAACGTTTTAAGCTGATGAGATTTGTGCAACAGCTGTATGAGCTACATTAAATATATTTTTTAAGTACTACAAGCTAAATGATATATCCAGGTCTAGGGCTTTAGGGTCCTGAGCCTAACATTGGAGCAGGCTGATGGAATGAACAGAATACAGTAGTTATGTACTTAC
This sequence comes from Protopterus annectens, assembly GCF_019279795.1. Classification (NCBI taxonomy): domain Eukaryota; kingdom Metazoa; phylum Chordata; order Ceratodontiformes; family Protopteridae; genus Protopterus; species Protopterus annectens. Next base: position 41,292,955 of record NC_056743.1, on the reverse strand, counting down.
AATAATAGTGGATCCTTTTATTTTTGTCTATCCAATATGATAGCCCTAACCCTGTCCCTCTTCCAAATTGTTACTTGTGAAACCTGAAGGATATTTACATAATATCTGCCATTTTTCTCTGGTGCCAGTCTCAATCTGAAGTAATCTTCAGTTACATATTTCTGACAAAATCCATTTCTCATTAAACAAAATTTCTTTCAATCTTTAATTGCAAATAACTCCGTTGCAAAAATAAGTTATCTCCAGTTCTCATGTATTCTGTCTTCTTATTCTTATACTATCCACGTACAATTATTTTCAAACCTATCTTGTTTATGTCATTGATAGTCTCAAAAAGATTTTCTTCAAACAACCTTTTCCAGAGTTTCACCCCATTTTTTTCATTTCAAAAAACGTGCTCTGTTGTCTCTTCCTCCCCACAAAATAAATGTACTCATTCAGGTTTCTTTTTATACGGCATATTCCACCTTACTGGTAAATTATTTATTACCAGTCTCCATAGGAAGTTCTGACACTCTAAGTTCATAGTTCATATGGTCATAGGAGGTTACTCAGCTAGTGGCCCTAGAGCCTTTACAAGCTTAGCCATGTTAATCCCAAGTCTCCCCATTTGGGTATTTCGCATAATGAATGTATGAACAGAGTAGGTCTGTGATCAACACCGACTATCCTGTCCAAGGGGGACATGGGTGCCAACCCAGGGGTGAATTTGCGGTCTCCCATCCAATTATCTAGGTTGCATTTGAATAAGGTCAGTGAGGAGCTCTGTTTCACATGAATGGAGAGTCTATTCCAGAAAAGCGTCAGTCTCTGGGAGACATATCTGTCTCCCCAGCATGTTTTGTTAATGTCACAAGCTATATTGAGATCCCTAGAGCGAGTGGCTCTTGTGCCATTTGACTTGCGGATATGCAACATCTCCGTTAGGGCAGGCTAAGAGATTGCCCTATAGGCTAGGCACAAGTCATCTCTCAGCAGTCTATAAGATACACCTTAAAGTGACGGTGCTTTCAGGCTGTCCACATAGGTCAAGGTTTGGAGTCCCTGTATTTTCTTAGTGAGAAACCTCTGAGGTCTCTCCAGCTGCTGCAGGTGTCTCATGAGGTGCATGCAAAAGGGTGCATTGTACTCTATTAGTGGGCTGCTGAGGGTGGAGTATAATGGATGTAACATCCCTTGATCTGGATGCTCTGCCCTTGCTTATGATGTGCACTATGTAGAAAGCTTTCCTTACCACTATGGAAACTTGGTGGTCAAAGTTCAGATTACTATCAGCCTGTGTTCCCAAGCCACGCACCACTCAGTTGGAACTCAGGGGGTGCTGTCAGTATTTTAATTGGTAGGGAATTCCAGTTTTCCAAAGGGAATAATAATGCATTTTTTGCATTTTATTTATAGACCATGGCTTTAGCACCAATCATTTGTCTGATGAAGCAGTGTGTTAAACTCTGAAAGCATTCACCTTTTACTGAATTTTACTCTATTAAAAAATTTTATTTTCGGAAGTCGTGGCAGTTTGGAGTTTTTTGTTTTTTACTTAGTATGTTGTATCTACACAGTGATCTTACTCCGCAGCTCTTGGTTTTTCCTTAAATTTACATTTTGACTATTGATGTGGTGAACTTATTCAATGTTATACCACACACTCAGGGTTTGGAATGGTTTTGTGAGTTCTTAGTGGATACTGCTCAGTATATTAATGACGAAGTGAATACTTTAGTTACACTTGTGGAGATGGTATTAGAGTACAGTTTTGTTTATATTGACGGCCATTATTTTCAACAACAAAAAAAGGTGTGGCAATGGGGGGGTGTTGTGTCCCCTTGTTTGAAAATATTGTTATGTTACAATGGGAGAAGAAAATTGTTTTTAATAAATTTACATCTATACCTTGGAAATTTTATGTCTGTTTTTTAGATGATATATGGGAAAGCATAAAGCATGGGAAGCCACTGAGGATGAAATGGACGATTTTGAGAACTATTTGAATTCTACCTCCACCTTTTTAAAATGTACTTACATTTACAGTTTTCAGTGTATTAGTTATTTGGGCATTTTAATTACTAAAGATGATACCCATAATAGTATTGTAAGTAATATTTATAGAAAACCCACTTACTCTAATGCATTATTGTATTATAACAGTTGTCACCCTGAACATCAAAAAAGGGGGATCATCAAAGGCCAATCTGATGATAGACAATTTGAAACAGAGGGGCACAAACTGGTGGAGATGTTCTACTACAGGGGTTACTCTGAAACATTAGTGACCAAAATCTGTGAGCAGGTCAACAAATTGCAAATTGAGGGAACTTTATTACCTTTATTATATTCAGTGCAAATTTATAAGTTGAACAAGGATAAGGCTAACAATGAAAGCAATTTTAAGTGTGCTTTCGTAACTATATATACCCAGGATTTTTTTGGGTATTATAAATATGCTAAAAAAAAGAAATGGAGTATTTTTACATGTTTTAATGGCCTAATGGACATCTTAGGGAATAAACCCCAAATGGTAGACAAGATTGGGAAACCTATGAAAAGCTTTTTAGAAATGGGTGATTATTCCTATTTGGGTACCAATAAAAAGAAAGGTACTTTTAAATGTGGGTTTTGTAACCAGTGCAGACATATCCTGGAAAGTAATAAAACGGCTATTAATGGACAAATATTACATTCTTCTTCTTCCCACTGTACATGTAATTCTATGGGAATTATTTATTTGGCCAAGTGTTTACATTGTACCAGCTTTTATGTAGGTAAAACCCAATGCAAATTTAAAGAATGTATATAGGAACACAACTTGGATGTTAAGAATAAGAACCTTATGAACTCCATATTTAAACATGTGGCTGTGATATAGGGAAATATTGCCAGCCCAGCTATCTGGAATTTTGTAAATAATTATGGGTCATTTGTGAATACTGATATGATTTATGCAGAACTATATGTTATGTGTACATTAAACTACTGATACAGAAGTGTGTGTTGAACAGGGTTTGTAGAGTACTGAGCTTCAAGGATGTGTCCACAGTGTACCCTACTGGAAAAGAACAGAAATGTATATAAACTATATACCTGTACAAATGTATGTTTTAATAGTAGAAATTGGAACATACAGAGTTAAGTTGCAAAACGTCAAGAAAATAAGTTGAAATTAGACTGCTTTACGATTGTGCTATAGAGGTTAGTTTTAATGCAGCAAGGAGACAGGATGTCTAGAAATAGGATGCCTTCAGCATTCTTTTAAAAGTGTTTTATTGTTTTATGACTTCCATGATCTGCAAAGATCTGATAGATGTGTATTTCTCATACAGAGATGTTAAATTCTATTAAGTTTCAGTTTAGCATGGGAACTGAAGTCAGGTGAGAAAGAGTGATGTCATCCAAGCTGGCCCAGCAGTAATGCTTGATATTAATTTGGGAACTGTCTCAGAGAGAGACTGTGCATTTTGTATTTTGTCTTGGACCTAGCAAGAACATCCACCCATCATCAACATCTGCACTTGCTGTAAGTAAGATTTAGGGCATAGTATCTCTTTTAGATATAGTTAGAAATATAATAAAGATTAGTTTAGATGTTTTCTGTATTTATTTGAGACTGTCCTATAATGTTGTTTTAAAATATTTCCTGTGATTTTGAGCTCTGAAGTAACTGTGTTTGTTTTCTGAGTATTGTCTTGTTCTTTTATTATTTATTATTAAATATATTTAAACTTATCTTTGTGGCTGATATTTGTGAGACATATTTAAACTCTGAGAGTACTTGCATATGTATTTGGTGACACTGTACAGGCTACTCCTAATAGGCTGACGCTTGGTCAAAAGTACCATTTGGATTATTAGTAACATTACACAGTAGGATTGGACACCCTTTGTTAAGGGCCTAGAGTAGCTGATAAGAATGGTTGGTAGCAGTGATAACTACCTTATAGTCTGGGCAAAAGGAGGCATAGCTAGTAAACCTGTGCCAGCCTTTCCCCAATGTGTGTGTGTCTGTTGGTATATAAATCAAATCTCAATGTGTGTTTGTGTGTCAGCTACTTGGGCAGGGACATGAAGCACTGGTTGGACAGAGAGGGTGCTGGAGGTTTGGCTTGACCACTCAGCTGAGATCTCAACCCTATAGCTGTGCTAGTCGGGAATCTTACTGGGGAAATGGAGAAAGAGGGAGAAACCAGCTCCAGACTGACTGTGATCTATGTGTGCTCTTAAGGGAAATTGCACTTTACTGTGTGTGTACTTGTCATCCTCCCAATGTGTATGTCTCCAAGCTGTTGCCAGTGGTGAGGATTGATGCTCCTTGATTACTGGGCCAGTGCAGGAGCATCACAGTGGTCGCAAAACCTGATCATAAGTTTGCATTTTTTGGCTTTCATATGGTACCAAAGAATGTGAGGGGTGAACCATGGGAGGACCATATTGAAGGAAACGAGACCTTATGGCAATTGCAACTCAATGCTTGTGTCCTTCCAGGTCTGAGCAAACATATTTTGATTTCAAGCATATTAAGATTAAATTCTTATAATGTGTAAGGTGTTGTTATGATGTATTTATTTAATGATTTAAGTATTGTGATATATAAATATTTTTGTGATGGTTATTTAATTGGCTTTTAGTAGTATTTAATGAGTAGGAAGGTTTAACTATTATTTAGTGGGAGATCACATGCTATACTAGAGGGATATTTAAATATTGTGAATATTCTGGTTTGTTTAATTTTGGAGAAGTCAGTGTTACATTCGAAGAAAGAGCTACATTTTGTTGTTTCTTTATAAATTCATGTGGTACTGACTTGTTCATTTATTCCTACTGCCTGGTTGCATATTTAAGTGCAATATTTCCTCACTATCTAGTTTCACAACATCATTTCTCATTTATTCCTTTTATTCCCTTTCCTATTTTAATATACTTCCTTTCTTTCATCACCTCCATCCATATTGCTAAATAGTAATTAACACCCATGACAACTGTATCAACATCTGCTACCCCCAAGCCTTCTGATTATACAAAATAATCATAAGTTCTTAGGTGTGTACTAGGCTAACAACCAGAAGGGCCTTTTTAAGCCTAGCTATGCATCTCAAATCTCTGACAGTTAACATAGAAACAACACAAAACTCCAACTCCTCAAACACGAAACTAGTAAAGGGTGAACGGAAACAATAAAAGCCGGCAACTATAAAAATAAAGTTGCTTAAAGGTCTTCACGTAAAACTGTTTAATGTGAGTGCTTTCGGCTAGAAAATAACCAGCCTTCTTCAGACAAAACAGTTAACAAGCAACAGACAAATACATTTTATACTTAATTACACATTTTTCATTGAACATCCCAATTAGAGATTTAAAGCCACATTACATCAACGAAAAATGGGTGAACAAACACCATAAAAGCAATAAAAATAATTATAAAATAAAAGTAATAAAGATAGTACAGAATAAGCAACCAAGCACCATACTACATTAATAAATTGTCTTAATATAAATACCTTGTTCTAATAAGAACAAACCTTTTAAGATGAACTAATTTATATTTTTCATATATGTATATGTAAAAATAAATATAAAATGTATCCTATTCAAATCAATATGTTAATATTAATTATAGTGCAGCATTTAATACAAATAGATCCCCAACTTTATATTGTGTTAAACATTATGACAAGCACAATGTTTAATTATATCTACATCATACCACAATAATTTAACTATACTGTAAATTTTTATAAGTAACCCAATCAGAAAATATATTGTTAAATATATAAATATATGAAATATAAAATATCAAATATCTAATATCTCGAGTTCCACGAACTCTATGTCCCAAAAATATAAATTGCAAATAAACCCATAAAGTCAAATCAAAACAAGTACATACATATCATCTTTTCAATGACAGCAGTTTAAGAATGCATTTAATGGATACATTCTCATTCAGACCTGGGAAAGTGTGAGCTCCCAACCTAATCTGCCATTTTAACTCATCTACTTCCAATTGCACTTGCCATGGTCCCCCTCTAATACCTAATGCTCTTTGTTGCAGAAAAGCAAATTTAAAGTTGTGACCAGCATGGTCAATCACATGCTTGGCAAGTGCATTATTAACATCTCTTTTAATGATGGCATAGTTGTGCTCATATATCCGTTGTTTTAGTTTCCTTTCCGTCTTGCCTATATAGAATGCATTGCATTCATTACATACTGCTACATATGTTACTGCTGTACTTTCACAATTATATTTATAATTCAACTTAAAGATTTTATTATTAATAAAAACTTGGTTACCAACAATTATATATTTACATTGGGGGCACCTCCCACACTTAAACATTCCTATTTTATTCTGACGTACAGTTCTCTTCTTTTCTAAAAGGGACTTCAGGTTTTGCCCTCTCCTATAGGTAATCTTAGGTTCACAGCCCAATCGTTTTAGTAAATTTTCATTACCTTTTACAATAATCCAATTTTTATATAGTGCAGTTCTAACAAGAGCATGATCCGAAGAAAAAGTGGAAAGGAAACTAGTATGATGAATTATATTCTGCTGTACTATTCCCAATTGATGTGAATTAACCATATTTAGTTCAGGGCTTGTGTTATCCAACAAAATCTCAGCCCAGAGTTCTTCCTGGCTTGCTAACAACGGGCTGAAATGTCCAATGCTTCTTTTATGAATAACTTAATTCTTAATGGCCACTATTACATGAAGTGGATACCCTCTATTAAGGAACATAGTTTCTAATAATTGACATTCTAAATCAAAATCTACATCATTGGTAATCATACGGGCAGCCCTAACCATTTGCCCTTTAACTACTGCCCTCTTTTGGTAATAAGGGTGATTACTTGTGTAGTGAAGAAATGAATTTGAATATGTGGGTTTTCTGTAAATTTTACTTATATAACAAGATTTTAAACTATTCTTAATTAGAAAAATATCGAGAAAGCTAATGGACTTCTCACCTATAACATGGGTGAATTCCAAAAACGTGGTGGTCTTAGAAATATTGTCAATAAATGTTGGTATCTGACCTATATCTCCTTTCCAAATACAGAACATGTCATCCTGGTACCTTGTGTACCAGGAGACATGATTCCTGAATAATAGATCTTTAAATAGTAAATTACATTCCCAATATGCCATTACGGCATTTGCAAAACTACCACCACATGGGGAGCCCATCGCTACCCCCGATTTTTGTAAATAAAATTTACCCTCAAACATCATAAAATTATTATTCAAAACCAGTTCTAAGAGTGTCTCTATTAAGTTGATGGTGTTACTCTCCACTTCCTTAATAAGTAAGAATTCTCTAACCCACTCGATACCAGTTTTCTGGGGAATTACTGTGTATAAATCCTTGATGTCAATCGTGAGAAAACATCCATTAGGCTGAAACTCAAGTTGACTGATGTTCTTCAAAAATCCGTACGAATCTTTGCAGATTTGTGGCTCACTTTCCAAGTATGGTTTTAGAAGGGTATCTATATATTTGGCACACCCATATGTAATTGACCCACACCCATCGACTATTGGTCTGAAGGGTGGGTCAATCAAAGATTTATGAATTTTCGGGGTGCCAAATAAAGCAGGAGTAACAGGTGCTAACATAGATAAATAATGATATAAATCTACGTCAATAGACCCTTCTAAAAACAGATATTCCAAATCTGCTCTAATCTTAGTGTATGCTCTATTAACTTCATTCAAAGAAACTTCAATGTATGCCACAGTATCAAGATGCTCACACATTTTGGCTACATAGACATTATAGTCCATGAAAACCAGACCTCCTCCCTTGTCTGACTTCATGACTCTGATGTCACATTCATTTAACAAGTTAATACAATCATTTTCTAGTGAGTTTGTGTTATATGACATGTGTCCTTGTTGAAACCCATCTTTAATAGCTCTAAAGTCAGCTTCACACATTTTCTCAAATAAATTAAACTCCGGATGAACTGGTGGGTTAAACAAACTAGAAACTCTGGTAGAACGAACCATACTTGAATTGTTGCCCATAAGCAAGTTTAAATTAAGCTTATGGACATACAATTTAAGGTCAATAAGAATACTAGCAATGTCCATTCTTTTGCTCGGAACAAAAGTTAGCCCCTTCGAAAGAAAATCAATCATCTCTTGATGAACGTCTAAAACGGTGTAATTAAATATTTTAAAATCCCCGTTTGAGCTAGTGTGCATTCTTGGGCCATGATTCCCGTTATCTACACATACTTACTACCGTTTGAGCCAGTGTGCATTCTTGGGCCATGATTCCCGTTATTTACACATACTTACTACCGTTTGAGCTAGTGTGCATTCTTGGGCCATGATTCCCGTTATCTACACATAGTTACTACCGTTTGAGCTAATGTGCATTCTTGGGCCATGATTCCCATTATCTACACATAGTTACTACCGTTTGAGCTAGTGTGCATTTTTGGGCCATGATTCCCGTTATCTACACATACTTACTACCGTTTGGGCTAGTGTGCATTCTTGGGCCATGATTCCCGTTATCTACACATAGTTGCTACCGTTTGAGCTAGTGTGCATTCTTGGGCCATGATTCCCATTATCTACACATACTTACTACCGTTTGAGCTAGTGTGCATTCTTGGGCCATGATTCCCGTTATCTACACATACTATCTCCTCCTCTGTTTCCTTTTGTTTTTCCCTTGTGGTCGATTCTGGTTGTACTGCCGGTTGCTGTTTCGGGCATTGTTGTTGGACTGAAAAACCTGTTGGTTAGGTTCACCTCCCCTACCATTAGAGTTTACAGATTGATTGTTTGAATAGTTAATATTGTTATTATTGCTGTTATAAGTGTGCCCTGAACTATTATTGCTATGATTACTGTTACTGTTAAGCCTTTCACTCCGCCTAAGTGGCTGATTAACACCGTTATCAACCACAGGACTTGAATTAAGTGGTGCTACTGTTCCATTCCCATTGTTCATATTATTGCCAACTCCCAAGTCATTAACTTGCAAAAAAGATGTATTAAAAGATGTATTTGGGGATGGTTTAGGATAAGCTTGTTTTTTAGAATAATCGTTGCTGTCTCTAGCAATCTTTTTCCTTTTAGTTGTTAAAAATTTATTGATTGCTGTTTCAATACTGGCATAAATTCTACAATATTCGAATTTATACCTAGGAAAGTCATTGTGGTTTTTAATAAGGTGGTCCAACATTTCCAACTCAGTCTTTAAAGCACAAATGTCTGTATTATAAAAGTTGATAAGGGCTTGCAGGAATTCTAACCCTTGATGGTCAAACAGTTCGATAAGTTCATGATGAAAAATCGAACCATTAATGAGTCCTGCTGGATACCGCCATTGCCTGAGCCCTTTAGGAATTATTTTCATGGTAATGCACTCCTGCAAGTAGGAAACTTCAAGCTGAAGTTTCCTACATTTGTATAATTTAATATCAAAGTCATTAATTTTATTCAAGAGATTGTTAGTCTCCTGTTCGTCAATAGCGTGTTTGTTCACCCATTTTTCGTTGCTGTAATGTGGCTTTAAATCTCTAATTGGGATGTTCAATGAAAAATGTGTAATTAAGTATAAAATGTATTTGTCTGTTGCTTGTTAACTGTTTTGTCTGAAGAAGGCTGGTTATTTTCTAGCCAAAAGCGCTCACATTAAACAGTTTTACTTGAAGACCTTTAAGCAACTTTATTTTTATAGTTGCCGGCTTTTATTGTTTCCGTTCACCCTTTACTAGTTTCAAATCTCTGAGAGTTCTGATACCCCTGATAAGTGTAAGCAGGGGCTTGGGAAATGAAACATTTACAAGCTAGGTCCTGGGAGATGAACCATTTACGGGCTGCCTGTATCCATTAGAGACATAGGTGCCAAACCAGGGATGAATTTCCTGTTCCCTATCCAACTGTCTAAGTTGCACTTGAATTGGGTTAGGGAGGAACTCTGCTTCACATGGATGGAGAGCCTGTTCCAGTGACAGTGTAATCTCTCAGACACATACCTGTCTCTTCTGCAGGTCCTATTTATATCACAGGCAAAGTTTAAGTCTTTAGAAGGGATAATTTTGGTGCTGTTTGTTTTGTGGATATGCAGGAGGTCCATCAGAGTGGGGTCTGATAATTTCCTGTATGCCAGGCATAGATCTCCCTTCAAAAGCCTGAAGGAGACAGAATACAGGGATAGAGACTTGAGATGGTCTGCATAGGACATTTTACTTAAGCCCTGTATTCTTTTAGTGAGGAACCTCTGTGGACATTCCAGTTGTTGGATATGCCTGGTTAGGTACATACCAAAGGGGGCATTGTACTCAATGAAAGGTCTGATGATGCCGAATACAGTGGAACAATGACTTTCTTGGATTTAGGTGCCATACCTTTGTTTATAAGTTGTGCAACATAGAATGATTTCCTCACTACTGTATATACCTGATGGTCAAAGTCTAGATTACTGTCTATCTGTGTCCCTAAGTCCCTGACTACTGGGTCAACTCTAAGGGGTGTGTTGTCAATATGACAGTTACCAGGGGTGGATGACTTCCTGAAGGATCCTATTATACATTTCTTGAGATTCAGTTTTAGTCCATGGCTCTGACATCAGTTGCTTGTCTGTGTCAGCCCCTCCTGAGAACATTTGTGTCAGTATGGGATTCAATGACAGCTCCTAATTTGCAATCTTCTGCAAATCTAGTCAGGTAGAGACCACCGACATTGGCCTTGACTTCAGAGAAGTAAATGTCAAAAAGGAGTGGTCCAAGAACTAATCCCTGAGGGACTCCACTTGTGACTGCTCTCTTTGTAGAGGTGGATTCCCCATTTCTAACTTCTTGGGTCCTGTCTGTGAGCCAGTTGGCTATCCACCGGGTGACATTTAAGTTTGTATCTAACCTCCTGAGTTTGTCAACAATGCCTGAATGAGGTATTGTGTCAAATGCCTTTTCTAAGTGAAGGTAGGCAGTGTGAACCAATCTCCCCTCATCTATTGCTTTGGTGACCTTCTTAAAGAAGTCCACCAGATTGAGTAGGCATGATCTGCCCTTGAAGAAACCAAACTGGGTTGGGTTCATTTTCTGGACATTTACTGTATCACTGTTGATCATTTCCATGATAATTCTTTCCATGCCTTTAAGACTATTGAGACATATGGATCTGTAGTTTCCAGGGTCTGTAGATGGCCCACCTTTGTGCAGAGGGATGACTGTTGCTGTTCTCCATTCATGAGGCACGAAGCCTGTTTGGAGACTATAGTTAAATGGCAATTTCAGAAGCCTTGATTGGTTATGTTTTATGCTATTTAGAAGGCATCCTGGGATATTGTCTGGGCCTATTGATGCAGTGATCTTGGCCTTAGAGAGAGCATTAAGGATCTGTTCCCTAGTGATAGCAGGAGGAGTTATATTTGGTGGTATTTCCTGAGGGGTGGTTGAGGGGGTGGGAGAAGGGTAAATTTGGAGCTGAGTGTATTGGCCAGTAGGTTTGCTATATCTTCTAGCTCAGTATAGGTGGCTCCATTCACAATAAGCTCTCCAGACAATTTATTGTCTTTGAGGTTGCAGACATAGCTAAAGAATGCCTTGTGTTTGTCCTTGACCTGGGAGGCTAAATTCACTTCACATTTGGCTTTGGTAGCCTTTATTTGTCCTCTGAGTTGTTTGTTTAATTTGATGAGAGTGCTTTTATCCTGATGGGAGCTGCACCTCCTAATTTTTGCCATGATTTTCTTCCTTCTACAGCCTATTCGTTTTGTGATTCCACCAGGGTGGCTTGTTTTTTAAGTTAGTTCTGCACTTCTTCCTGGTGGGTACAGCTGCCTGTATGCAGCTATTAACATGCTTGTACAGGGTTTCTGTGAACAGTTCTGCATAGGCAGCAGTGTTCTCAGGGTTTATGGGGGCTTGAAATTTGCCAGGTTATCACTTAACAGCAGGAGGTTAGCCTTACAGTAGTTCCTGAATATTCCAAGTTTAGCTGAGGGTCCAGGTTTTATTTTTACTACAAAGGACACCATTTTGTGATCTGACCTTATGAGGGAAGGCATTACAGTAGGGGATGTGCAGCAGTCTCCCATATTAGTGAGGACCAGATCTAGTATGGCTGCACCCCTGGTTGGTGTATTGACTGTCTGGTTTAGGGAGTTTGTGTTTACAAAATCCAGGAATCTCTGTGCCTGTACGTTTGGTATCATATAGGATTCCCAGTTAATAGTTGGGTAATTAAAGTCACCCATGAATATGGTATTGGGTTGGATGGTTAGTGTTTTTAATAAGTTTAAATACATGGTATAGATTTCTGGGTCATAGAGGGGGACCTATGGCTGGCAAGGAAGTGATATTGGATTTGGACTATGGTGATTTGAACATGGAACAGCTCAAGTGCATTGTCCTGTTTGACCAGCCTTCAGGTATATTTATTTTTGATGTGAATAGAGACACTTCCACCTTGAGTCCCTGTCTGTGTAGTAGCTGGTCTAAATGTGTGTAGGGCATTATAACTTTGCACTGCTGGTATGCTCTCTGCGACTTTAAACCATGACATCAGCATTCTCTAGGGTGAAGAGAACTTCTAGGGAGTGGAGTTTTTGTTTAGACTCCTACCATTGAGCAGTAAGACCTTTAGATGTTCTTGGTTTTGATTTGCTTTGTCAGAAGTACTTTCAGTTTGGCATTGCCTAAAATATGCACTATGAGGGAAGACAATGTTTTAGGTAATATTTGAAAGCCAAGAGGGGAAAGGTGCAGACCTTCTCTGACAAAACAGCATGTTCTGTTCACCATCTTCTTCCAAGCTGAAAAATATTGTACCCCCTTAGAATGACACCAGAAACTAAGTCAGCTATTAAAGTCAATCATCTTTTGTTCGTATTGTGGCATCATCCATGGAGAAGGTAAAATGCTGCTCAATGCTAGGATTGTACCAGCCTGAGACACATACTCCGAGAGCTCCATGATGCCTCTCTTCATATAGTCTAGGAAAGTACAGCTCAGATTATTTACTCCCACATGAGCTATGATTGAGTCATATTGGTAACTGTGGTCCAATGACCTGAGTGCATGCATAATGTGGTGGATCCTGGTCCCTGATAAGCAATTGACCGTGACTTTCTCCTTACTCAGCCTGGTGAGAAGGACATCAGTGTGTCTCATGATGGAGTATCCAATGACCAGAATGTTGGATTGTGTGATTGCTTGCCTTATGGACTTAGAGGTAGAGGTTCCATGAGATGTGGCTCTATGTGTTGATGTGGGTGTTGTTTTGAAAGAGTGCATTTGGGACTGCTGAGGGTATTTGTTGTGTGTACTTCATCTAGGAGGTCTTTGTGATTTAGGAAGCTTACATTTAAGTACCTCAGTATATGTGGGTCTATATGTCTGCTTTGAATTGTGTGAGATGGGTGTAGTGTGTGTACTACTGACAACCTTATTGACATTAGGGTAATTTTATGTGAGAGCTTTGCCTCCAGTGACATTGTGTAAATACATGTCTGACATGCCATATCAGTTTGAAAATTAACTGGTTGTCAGTAAACATGAGGCAATTTCTACATTGCCTCAGGATGCTCATATCCACCAAGCCAGTAACGGAGACAGTAAGCAAGTTCATATTCATGGCAACAGACCCCCTTTTTTATTGATTAGGCAGTTGGAGTGAGAATATCAATCACTGTCAGGAGTGTCTGGTTTGCAACAATGTGGACAGTGCTTGTCACTGCAAACTAGTTGTCCTGTGTGCAACTAGGTATTGGAGAAATTTCAATCATGCTTTTACAGGAAAAATGCCACTCAAGGTGTTTGAGTCTGTACAGCGCATGGGCAGACACTTGAAGGGAAACTAATATGTAGACCCTGAAAATTTAAGGATGAAGTATTTAGGCAGATATTCTGAAGTTAGAAACAAATCAAGCAGTACTTACTGAAAACAAAGAATTAGCTTGTCAAGAATGATGAAAAGAGAGGAGTCGCATGAATGGCTAATGACTGGCTACTACTAGTGGTCTCACCACAGCTTCACTCTGCTGGTGTACAATGTTCCTTTGCTTCTTCTCTCAATCAAAGCAAAGCGTTAGCACCAATCCCAAGATGAGAAGCAGGCCACAGCCTATTTGGTTATCCACAGTATTGTCCCAGATGATGCAAATGTATCTAGGCTAGTTGTGGCTTTTTCTTGGTAGATGGCTTGAATAGCAACTGCACCAATCAGGATTGTCAAGCACAGATACTCACTGCCCAACCAGAAACAGTCAGGAGTCAATGCACTCTGCTCTTTCTCTCACCAGGAGCAGAATATAAGCACGAATTCCAAGCTGTCACTATAAAGCAGTTACTAGACTTTCTGGTGATCAGCAGTCTCCAGGAAATAATGTCCCTGTGCTGCTTCTCTCACCAGGAGAAAACAGAAACACTGATCCCAAAATAACTAGTGAGAGGCAGAATGTGGACTCTCCAGTAACTGGTGGTCTTCCAACAGATGTTTAAAGGTAAGCTTAAACAATGGGTTAATATTATTAACACTACAGTGTGCACTAAGCAGTTAGATATGAAAAAGGGGTAACTAAAGCTTCAGCTGTCTAAGCGGAGAGACACTAATTTTAAAAGTGCAAGATAGATTAAAAGGGGTGGGTGCTTTTGTTTTCTGTCTCTATGGAATACGGTGGGATGGATATAAATTTAAATAGTTGAAAGATAGTGATTTCACAAAAATGATAATTTTGTGCTTACTCACAACAGCCAATGAAAGGGGAGAGGGAAGGAGATATGTGTTCAAATTAACAAATGGGGCAGACACCTAGAAAGACAGTTGTGTTTATGAACACAACAGCAACAGGGTGGGAAGATGGGAAAATTCTGTGTGACTCACAAGAGACACAGCTGTGGTCTCTTTCCAAGTTATAATATGCAATTCAAAGCAGAATACAAGTAAAACACAATGTAAAGAAAATAAATCGCAGCATACAAAATAGAAGAAGGCAATAAAGTAATACAAAATAGAAGAAATCAAAAGCAAACTAACCTTTCTCTCACAGCAAGTTGTGTCAGAGTCTTGGTGAGATTTTCCAGTAAAGCCTTTCAATTTCAGATCTAGTGACCCTTCTATAAGTCCATTGTCTTTTGCTCCACACAGATAATTTACCACATTTTATCACTTCCTGTATTTTTTACATCTTTCGTTGTCTGTTTACATTTCCCCTTTAAATCTCAATTGAAGTTTTCTGCAATTATAATTTTTTACGTTAAACGCCTTGTAGTCTAATATTTCATGAAACAGATTCTCTTTTTCCTTGCTAGGTATCCATGCATACAATGCTACAATTCTAAAAACATGTTCTGTCTACCTCACATCTGCAACAGTTAACCTTCCCATCCTTACCAAAGTTACATCTAGTATTTTCATTCTTTTTTTTTCTGTACACAATGCAGTCACTCCAGAATAACATTCAAACCTAATCTAAGTTCCATATTATATTTCCACCCCACAATTTTTCTGTTTGCAGTCTTTCTTCACTTGTCAGAAATCGTAGTCCCCCAACAGAATAATATCTACATCACATTTAATATACATTACCAGTATCCCTAATCTTCTTACAGTGTTAATAATACTGTTCACATTTATTGAAAGTACTCTGAAATTGTTGCGATTTCTTTTTAAGTTTAGTGGAAATATGTTTTTTTTTTATTTTTACTTTTCCCCAATTCAATTTTTCCTATGTTTATGTACAAATAATCCTTGATCCTCAGAATCAGATTTTTCCCTGGCTAGAACTTAAAGCTATTATTAGTATCACTAGCTTCTCCTTATCTCTCTTCCTACATGCACTCTTTCTCCTCCATATTTTTTTCTTCTACAGCTTCTTCACCTAGTTCTCCCTCTCCCCAACCTCTTGATGTCCTTCATTGTGTATGTTTTCTGTCCTTTCCCCTTCTTTTTTCATCATTTACTAGTTGTTTTTGACAGTACTTCCAAAAGTGTCTCTCTTTTTTTTTTTTACACAACCTGCTTTCAGACACTTACCTTCCTGCTGTCTGTCCTTTCTCCCCACACTGGTTGCAATGTACCTTGTCACAATCATTAAGTAAATAAGAAACGTTTCCACAAAAGAACCATGATTTATGTAGGCCAGCACATCTTAATGTCCCTGTATGACCAGTAAGAAAAATATCACTTGTCAAATGCTTCACATTGTTTTGTTTTCACATTTCAAAACAGCTTCCAACCTCCATCCTCCATTCCACAAGTTTCTCTCATCTCTAATTTTCACACTGTTTTCAACAGTTTCATATGGAGCCTGCATGCATTTTTTTAACACAGTCTTCTTCACGTTCATCAGTTCTAAACTGCAAAGTAACATTTTTTTTACATTTAAGTTACTACCAGAAAATAAATAATTGTTCCACGGATAAATGTCCTTCCTTTTGCTACACAGTTCCAGAAATGTCATCATCAGTCCAACAGTTTCAAATGTTAAGTCACAAAAAGTCTCTGTCTCAGTAAGTATAAAAGACCAAATTTGTTGAGCTTTAAAACCCAGCACAGTAACTTAATATAATATCTGTCTATTACAGTGTCATTTTTTGTTCTTATTCTCACAGTTGGGATTCTCTTCTTTTTAAAATGTTTTATTGATAGTTTGTTGCTGCTCTCCTTTTTTGTTTGCCGCTACTGCTGAATAAGTTTTAACTACCGCATTATATGCTGCCAAGAAAACAAACGCCTTCTCAGATTGTAAGTCCTTTCCTCTCTTACTTCTCTCACTGCTGCATAAGCTTTAACTGCTCCATTCTCTGCTACCACAACACCTGGTTCCTTTTCCACATTACAATCAACAAGCCCTCCTTACACCAGTTCTATAATCTGCACTCCTTCAACTGAGTCACTTACTTACTTCTCCATGCAGACAGCTAAACACTACTCATATATAACATCATCACACAGGGATCTCTGTTTACATTCTAAAGCTACATACAAACTTTTCTCCAAATTCTGACTTTCCATCACCAAACTTTCCATAGCCTTTCTCTCCTTCTCCATGCTGCTACTTCCCTTAGGACCTCTTCCTTGCTGCTGTAGAAGCCCTCTGGTGCCATCTAGCAGCTCCAAAGAGGAAGGGAAGTTCTCCATTGCCCTGGTCAAATTTCTCATAGTAGTATAAATACCAGCTGAGACTCCAATAAAAGAGGTCTCAAGCCTCATGGGATTAATCTGGTCAACAAAGGATAACTAAAGGGAACAGTAAGTTAGCTGGTCCAGAGCCCTTTTGCAGGCAAGACATTGGCCAGTCAGGCAAAAAAAATAACATTTATAGCAAGTCAAACCATGGGATACAATCACATTATACAGTAATATGTTCAAAAATTAAACAAGATAATACAGTTATTCAAGGTCATTAATCAGAGTCAAACCATGGGATGCAATCACATTATACAGTAATATGTTCAAAAATTAAACAAGATAATATAGTTTTTCAAGGTCATTAATCAGAGTCAAACCATTGGATGCAATCACATTATACAGTAATATGTTCAAAAATCAAACAAGATAATACAGTTATTCAAGGTCATTAATCAGAGTCAAACCATGGGATGCAATCACATTATACAGTAATATGTTCAAAAATTAAACAAGATAATACAGTTATTCAAGGTCATTAATCAGAGTCAAACCATGGGATACAATCACATTATACAGTAATATGTTCAAAAATTAAACAAGATAATACAGTTATTCAAGGTCATTAATCAGAGTCAAACCATGGGATGCAATGACATTATACAGTAATATGTTCAAAAATCAAACAAGATAATACAGTTATTCAAGGTCATTAATCAGAGTCAAACCATGGGATACAATCATATTATACAGTAATATGTTCAAAAATCAAACAAGATAATACAGTTATTCAAGGTTATTAATCAGAGTCAAACCATGGGATACAATCACATTATACAGTAATATATTCAAAAATTAAACAAGATAATACAGTTATTCAAGCTCATTAATCAGAGTCAAACCATGGGATACAATTACATTATACAGTAATATGTTCAAAAATTAAACAAGATAATAGAGTTATTCAAGGTCATTAATCAGAGTCAAACCATGGGATACAATCACATTATACAGTAATATGTTCAAAAATTAAACAAGATAATACAGTTATTCAAGGTCATTAATCAGAGTCAAACCATGGGATACAATCACGTTATACAGTAATATGTTCAAAAATTAAACAAGATAATACAGTTATTCAAGGTCATTAATCAGAGTCAAACCATGGGATACAATCACATTATACAGTAATATGTTCAAAAATTAAACAAGATAATACAGTTATTCAAGGTCATTAATCAGAGTCAAACCATGGGATACAATCACGTTATACAGTAATATGTTCAAAAATTAAACAAGATAATACAGTTATTCAAGGTCATTAATCAGAGTCAAACCATGGGATGCAATCACATTATACAGTAATATGTTCAAAAATTAAACAAGATAATACAGTTATTCAAGGTCATTAATCAGAGTCAAACCATGGGATACAATCACATTATACAGTAATATGTTCAAAAATTAAACAAGATAATACAGTTATTCAAGGTCATTAATCAGAGTCAAACCATGGGATACAATCACATTATACAGTAATATGTTCAAAAATTAAACAAGATAATACAGTTATTCAAGGTCATTAATCAGAGTCAAACCATGGGATACAATCACATTATACAGTAATATGTTCAAAAATTAAACAAGATAATACAGTTATTCAAGGTCATTAATCAGAGTCAAACCATGGGATACAATCACATTATACAGTAATATGTTCAAAAATTAAACAAGATAATACAGTTATTCAAGGTTATTAATCAGAGTCAAACCATGGGATACAATCACAGTATACAGTAATATATTAAAATCAAACAAGATAATACAGTTATTCAAGGTCATTAATCAGAGTCAAACCATGGGA
>NC_056743.1:41171277-41273502 GCF_019279795.1 Protopterus annectens | reverse complement strand
GATAATACAGTTATTCAAGGTCATTAATCAGAGTCAAACCATGGGATGCAATCACATTATACAGTAATATGTTCAAAAATTAAACAAGATAATACAGTTATTCAAGGTCATTAATCAGAGTCAAACCATGGGATGCAATCACATTATACAGTAATATGTTCAAAAATTAAACAAGATAATACAGTTATTCAAGGTCATTAATCAGAGTCAAACCATGGGATGCAATCACATTATACAGTAATATGTTCAAAAATTAAACAAGATAATACAGTTATTCAAGGTCATTAATCAGAGTCAAACCATGGGATACAATCACATTATACAGTAATATGTTCAAAAATTAAACAAGATAATACAGTTATTCAAGGTCATTAATCAGAGTCAAACCATGGGATGCAATCACATTATACAGTAATATGTTCAAAAATTAAACAAGATAATACAGTTATTCAAGGTCATTAATCAGAGTCAAACCATGGGATGCAATCACATTATACAGTAATATGTTCAAAAATTAAACAAGATAATACAGTTATTCAAGGTCATTAATCAGAGTCAAACCATGGGATGCAATCACATTATACAGTAATATGTTCAAAAATTAAACAAGATAATACAGTTATTCAAGGTCATTAATCAGAGTCAAACCATGGGATGCAATCACATTATACAGTAATATGTTCAAAAATTAAACAAGATAATACAGTTATTCAAGGTCATTAATCAGAGTCAAACCATGGGATGCAATCACATTATACAGTAATATGTTCAAAAATTAAACAAGATAATACAGTTATTCAAGGTCATTAATCAGAGTCAAACCATGGGATGCAATCACATTATACAGTAATATGTTCAAAAATTAAACAAGATAATACAGTTATTCAAGGTCATTAATCAGAGTCAAACCATGGGATGCAATCACATTATACAGTAATATGTTCAAAAATTAAACAAGATAATACAGTTATTCAAGGTCATTAATCAGAGTCAAACCATGGGATGCAATCACATTATACAGTAATATGTTCAAAAATTAAACAAGATAATACAGTTATTCAAGGTCATTAATCAGAGTCAAACCATGGGATGCAATCACATTATACAGTAATATGTTCAAAAATTAAACAAGATAATACAGTTATTCAAGGTCATTAATCAGAGTCAAACCATGGGATGCAATCACATTATACAGTAATATGTTCAAAAATTAAACAAGATAATACAGTTATTCAAGGTCATTAATCAGAGTCAAACCATGGGATGCAATCACATTATACAGTAATATGTTCAAAAATTAAACAAGATAATACAGTTATTCAAGGTCATTAATCAGAGTCAAACCATGGGATGCAATCACATTATACAGTAATATGTTCAAAAATTAAACAAGATAATACAGTTATTCAAGGTCATTAATCAGAGTCAAACCATGGGATGCAATCACATTATACAGTAATATGTTCAAAAATTAAACAAGATAATACAGTTATTCAAGGTCATTAATCAGAGTCAAACCATGGGATGCAATCACATTATACAGTAATATGTTCAAAAATTAAACAAGATAATACAGTTATTCAAGGTCATTAATCAGAGTCAAACCATGGGATGCAATCACATTATACAGTAATATGTTCAAAAATTAAACAAGATAATACAGTTATTCAAGGTCATTAATCAGAGTCAAACCATGGGATACAATCACATTATACAGTAATATGTTCAAAAATTAAACAAGATAATACAGTTATTCAAGGTCATTAATCAGAGTCAAACCATGGGATACAATCACATTATACAGTAATATGTTCAAAAATTAAACAAGATAATACAGTTATTCAAGGTCATTAATCAGAGTCAAACCATGGGATGCAATCACATTATACAGTAATATGTTCAAAAATTAAACAAGATAATACAGTTATTCAAGGTCATTAATCAGAGTCAAACCATGGGATACAATCACATTATACAGTAATATGTTCAAAAATTAAACAAGATAATACAGTTATTCAAGGTCATTAATCAGAGTCAAACCATGGGATGCAATCACATTATACAGTAATATGTTCAAAAATTAAACAAGATAATACAGTTATTCAAGGTCATTAATCAGAGTCAAACCATGGGATGCAATCACATTATACAGTAATATGTTCAAAAATTAAACAAGATAATACAGTTATTCAAGGTCATTAATCAGAGTCAAACCATGGGATGCAATCACATTATACAGTAATATGTTCAAAAATTAAACAAGATAATACAGTTATTCAAGGTCATTAATCAGAGTCAAACCATGGGATGCAATCACATTATACAGTAATATGTTCAAAAATTAAACAAGATAATACAGTTATTCAAGGTCATTAATCAGAGTCAAACCATGGGATGCAATCACATTATACAGTAATATGTTCAAAAATTAAACAAGATAATACAGTTATTCAAGGTCATTAATCAGAGTCAAACCATGGGATGCAATCACATTATACAGTAATATGTTCAAAAATTAAACAAGATAATACAGTTATTCAAGGTCATTAATCAGAGTCAAACCATGGGATACAATCACATTATACAGTAATATGTTCAAAAATTAAACAAGATAATACAGTTATTCAAGGTCATTAATCAGAGTCAAACCATGGGATACAATCACATTATACAGTAATATGTTCAAAAATTAAACAAGATAATACAGTTATTCAAGGTCATTAATCAGAGTCAAACCATGGGATACAATCACATTATACAGTAATATGTTCAAAAATTAAACAAGATAATACAGTTATTCAAGGTCATTAATCAGAGTCAAACCATGGGATACAATCACATTATACAGTAATATGTTCAAAAATTAAACAAGATAATACAGTTATTCAAGGTCATTAATCAGAGTCAAACCATGGGATGCAATCACATTATACAGTAATATGTTCAAAAATTAAACAAGATAATACAGTTATTCAAGGTCATTAATCAGAGTCAAACCATGGGATACAATCACATTATACAGTAATATGTTCAAAAATTAAACAAGATAATACAGTTATTCAAGGTCATTAATCAGAGTCAAACCATGGGATACAATCACATTATACAGTAATATGTTCAAAAATTAAACAAGATAATACAGTTATTCAAGGTCATTAATCAGAGTCAAACCATGGGATGCAATCACATTATACAGTAATATGTTCAAAAATTAAACAAGATAATACAGTTATTCAAGGTCATTAATCAGAGTCAAACCATGGGATGCAATCACATTATACAGTAATATGTTCAAAAATTAAACAAGATAATACAGTTATTCAAGGTCATTAATCAGAGTCAAACCATGGGATGCAATCACATTATACAGTAATATGTTCAAAAATTAAACAAGATAATACAGTTATTCAAGGTCATTAATCAGAGTCAAACCATGGGATGCAATCACATTATACAGTAATATGTTCAAAAATTAAACAAGATAATACAGTTATTCAAGGTCATTAATCAGAGTCAAACCATGGGATGCAATCACATTATACAGTAATATGTTCAAAAATTAAACAAGATAATACAGTTATTCAAGGTCATTAATCAGAGTCAAACCATGGGATGCAATCACATTATACAGTAATATGTTCAAAAATTAAACAAGATAATACAGTTATTCAAGGTCATTAATCAGAGTCAAACCATGGGATGCAATCACATTATACAGTAATATGTTCAAAAATTAAACAAGATAATACAGTTATTCAAGGTCATTAATCAGAGTCAAACCATGGGATGCAATCACATTATACAGTAATATGTTCAAAAATTAAACAAGATAATACAGTTATTCAAGGTCATTAATCAGAGTCAAACCATGGGATGCAATCACATTATACAGTAATATGTTCAAAAATTAAACAAGATAATACAGTTATTCAAGGTCATTAATCAGAGTCAAACCATGGGATGCAATCACATTATACAGTAATATGTTCAAAAATTAAACAAGATAATACAGTTATTCAAGGTCATTAATCAGAGTCAAACCATGGGATGCAATCACATTATACAGTAATATGTTCAAAAATTAAACAAGATAATACAGTTATTCAAGGTCATTAATCAGAGTCAAACCATGGGATGCAATCACATTATACAGTAATATGTTCAAAAATTAAACAAGATAATACAGTTATTCAAGGTCATTAATCAGAGTCAAACCATGGGATGCAATCACATTATACAGTAATATGTTCAAAAATTAAACAAGATAATACAGTTATTCAAGGTCATTAATCAGAGTCAAACCATGGGATGCAATCACATTATACAGTAATATGTTCAAAAATTAAACAAGATAATACAGTTATTCAAGGTCATTAATCAGAGTCAAACCATGGGATACAATCACATTATACAGTAATATGTTCAAAAATTAAACAAGATAATACAGTTATTCAAGGTCATTAATCAGAGTCAAACCATGGGATACAATCACATTATACAGTAATATGTTCAAAAATTAAACAAGATAATACAGTTATTCAAGGTCATTAATCAGAGTCAAACCATGGGATACAATCACATTATACAGTAATATGTTCAAAAATTAAACAAGATAATACAGTTATTCAAGGTCATTAATCAGAGTCAAACCATGGGATACAATCACATTATACAGTAATATGTTCAAAAATTAAACAAGATAATACAGTTATTCAAGGTCATTAATCAGAGTCAAACCATGGGATGCAATCACATTATACAGTAATATGTTCAAAAATTAAACAAGATAATACAGTTATTCAAGGTCATTAATCAGAGTCAAACCATGGGATACAATCACATTATACAGTAATATGTTCAAAAATTAAACAAGATAATACAGTTATTCAAGGTCATTAATCAGAGTCAAACCATGGGATACAATCACATTATACAGTAATATGTTCAAAAATTAAACAAGATAATACAGTTATTCAAGGTCATTAATCAGAGTCAAACCATGGGATACAAACACGTTATACAATAATATGTTCAAAAATTAAGCAAGATAATACAGATATTCAAGGTCATTAATCAGAGTCAAACCATTGGATGCAATCACATTATACAGTAATGTTCAAAATTAAACAAGATAATACAGTTATTCAAGGTCATTAATCAGAGTAACAATTCATTACATAATAAAATCAGTTAATATGTTAAAACAATTAAACAAGATACAGTTATTCCAGGTTATTAATCAGAGTCAAACCATGGGATACAATCACATTATACAGTAATATGTTCAAAAATTAAACAAGATAATACAGTTATTCAAGGTCATTAATCAGAGTCAAACCATGGGATGCAATCACATTATACAGTAATATGTTCAAAAATTAAACAAGATAATACAGTTATTCAAGGTCATTAATCAGAGTCAAACCATGGGATACAATCACATTATACAGTAATATGTTCAAAAATTAAACAAGATAATACAGTTATTCAAGGTCATTAATCAGAGTCAAACCATGGGATACAATCACATTATACAGTAATATGTTCAAAAATTAAACAAGATAATACAGTTATTCAAGGTCATTCATCAGCAGTTGTATGTGAAAAGTCATTATAGCAATAGTACTGTTACGTAAGTTGAGGAAAGTATTACACACAAAGATTAAAAGTCATTATAGCAATAGAGCTGTTAGCTAAGTAGTGGAGCGAATTGCATATAAAAGGTGGCTAAAAATGAAAAAAAAAATTTCAAGCACAGGAGGCATGCCTGTATTTACTTATACAAATACTTTAAAATTTTTTTTTTCCCTGTGCTAAAATGCATTTCTAGTAGCTAGCTTGTGGTTAAGATAAGGAGTAGAGTCACTGTAAATAGAATCAGATCCAGCACAAGGTGACTTGGGCAGCTGCCTAGGACCTGCTGCTAGCTGATGGCCTAGCCTGGCATTAAAAAAATTCCTTCCCCCCAAAAAATGCTTCCTCACTTTAAAATATAAAATGCTGTAAACTACACAAAACAATGCTACAACAAAATCGACAAATTCACCACTGGGGCATCCTACTGTAGTCACCACTGTCTCTCACTTGCTGATCTGTGCTGGCTTGAACTCCCTCACCTCCTTCAATGGTATCAACTCTCATTTGCCCACAAACTAGTAAACCATCCACTAAATGTCCCATCCCTCCGGAATCTACTCCAACCCTATCGCACCAACAGACCACCAAGATCCAGCAACAGAAATCACTTGTAGATCACTAAAGCCAATAACTCTACTGGTGAAGCACTATTCTCTTGCACCATCATGCACCCACTTCAAAACTTTACTAAAAGCGCACCTAAAAACATGCTGGCTATGCCTTTGCAACTCCCACTCTAATATCACCCACCCCATCCAACCACTACCTTTCTTTCCACTCCACTAACTACCTTGATTATAGCAAGCTCAGATGCTCATAAGCCTAGTACTTATTATACAACAGGAACTTCTTATTGTAACATTTGTTAATGTCTGTTATGTACTTCACAGATAAAGATTCTAGTTGTCTACTGATGTACTGTGTTCTTCATCTGTAAATATGTTGTAAGTAATTGCTATGTAAATTGTTTATCGCTATGTAATCCAATGTAACTACTCTCTGTTTATTTTAACTGTGGAGCTTTTCACCCCGGGCCTCCGCTGAAAATGGACCTACGTCCAGTCGGACACTCCTGGTCAACAAATATAAATAAATAAATAAATAAATAAAATGCTTGCAGCTTCACTGGAGAAGGAGTCCACACACCAGACTTGAAAAGCACCATCTTAAGATTTCGACCAGTGTATATGTCAGCATGAATGTACATCTAGATTTTCACAGAAGGAAGGAAGACATTTGTGGGAGATTTTAGTTCAGTATCAGGAGAGAATCTGTTTCAATATGATATTGCAAAGATCTTTGTGGCAGAAATGACTTAGGATTCCTTAAAAAAAGTGAGTACATTGCAGATATATTACAGTTAGTCATACCTGGCAGAGAGATGTCTGTGTGAGAAATGCAGCAGATAGGGGGCACTGGTAGTTAAGTAAGTTGCTTGGGGTCAAAAGTATCGGAGACAAAAGCCTTAACCTTCTCCACCAACTGCCAGGACTCCTTTACCTTTTTTTGCCCTCTTCCAAACCAACATGACTCCCATCTCCTTACTTACTCTACTTCAACTATCCCACTCCTACTCCCCCCTTGCCTCCTTTTATCTGCCTCCAGCTCCATTAACTCCCACCCATGCTTTTTCTACTTGAAATGTCCCCTCCCACTTTCTCCCTTTTAGCATCCTTCCATCCACCTTCATATCTACTGCAAGCACCATCTCTACTAATACTGACCTTCTTCCCCATCAGTTATCCCCTACTATACTTAGCTTAAATCCCCAGCACCTTCTGCCTCCTTTCATCGGCATTCATCTCTATTAACACCCACCCCTAACTTATTTCAAATACCCCTCTCCCACTTTCTCCCCTTTAGCCTCCCTTCATCCTCCTTTATCTTTATTGTTACCACCATCTCTACTAATACTCACCTTCCTACCCATCTTATACCCCCTACTATACTCTACCTAGTCAACAACTCCCTGCTATTGAATCATCTGTCTACCATCTTTGTATTGAATCTCTAATTTAACTCTTTTATTTTGCCTTCACTGCTTACCATCACCACCCTTATCTCCAGTTCTAACTATCGTTTTCTGCTAACTCTACTTAGATGTGAGTATCCCAGTATTATGCTTATAGAATTGTACCACTAATACAGCCTCTCTGTTTCATTAAAACACTTATCTACGCACTTCCTTAATTGTGCAACTGTACCTCCCATGAAAAATGTACTATCTGTGGTCACTTGTTGAACTTTCTTTGTAAAATGTATGTATGCAAGTATTACTGTTAATCTTTGTAAAAATGCCTGCATGTTAGACATACCTGACAGTCTTCATGTTAGACATGTCTGATAATCTTCATGTTAGACATGCCTGACAATCTTCATGTTAGACATGCCTGATAATCTTCATGTTAGACATGCCTGATAATCTTCATGTTAGACATGTCAGATAATCTTCGTGTTAGACATGCCAGATAATCTTCATGTTAGACATGCCAGATAATCTTCATGTTAGACATGCCAGATGATCTTCATGTTAGACATGCCTGATAATCTTCATGTTAGACATGCCTGACAATCTTCATGTTAGACATGCCAGATAATCTTCATGTTAGACATGCCTGATAATCTTCATGTTAGACATGCCAGATAATCTTCATATTAGACATGCCTGATAATCTTCATGTTAGATATGCCTGATCATCTTCATGTTAGACATGCCTGATAATCTTCATGTTAGACATGCCCGATAATCTTCATGTTAGACATGCCAGATAATCTTCATGTTAGACATGACTGATAATCTTCATGTTAGATATGCCTGATAATCTTCATGTTAGACATGCCAGATAATCTTCATGTTAGACATGCCTGATAATCTTCATGTTAGACATGCCAGATAATCTTCATGTTAGACATACTTGATAATCTTCATGTTAGAGCTTTTTCTTCTTTCAGATTTTCCCATTTAGGGGTCACCACAGCAGATCACCTGTTTCCATTTCTTCCTGTCCTCTGCATCTTGCTCTGTCACAACAACCACCTGCATGCCCTCTCTAACCACATCAATAAACCTTATCTTAGGCCTTCCTCTTTTCCTCTTACCTGGCAGCTTCATCCTTAGCATCCTTTTTCCAATATACCCAGCATCCCTCCTCAGCACATGTCCAAACCAATGCAATCTCGCCTCTCTGGCTTGTCTCCAAACTGTCCAACCTGGGCTGACCCTCTAATATACTTATTCCTAATCTTGTCTACCCTCATCACACCCAGTGAAAATCTTAACATCTTTAACTCTGCCACATCCAGCTCTGACTCTTGCCTTTTTGTCAATGCCACTGTTTCCAACCCATATAACATAGCTGGTCTCACTACCCTTTTATAGACCTTCCCCTTCACTCTTACTGGTACTCGTCTGTCACAAATCACTCCTGACAATCTTCTCCACCCACTCCACCCTGCCTGTACTCTCTTCTTCACCTCTCTTCCACACTCGCCATTACTCTGAACTGTTGATCCAAATATTTAAACTCATCTACCTTCGTCAAATCTACTCCCTGCATCCTCAACATTCCTCTATCCTCCCTTTCATTCACACACATATATTCCATCTTAGTCCGGCTGACCTTCATTCCTCTTCTATCTAAAGCATATCTCCACCTCTCCAGGGTCTCTTCAACCTGTTCCCTACTCTCACTACATATCACAATGTCATCTGCAAACATCATAGTCCATGGGGAATCCTGTCTGATCTTGTCTGTCAACCTGTCCATCACCAGTGCAAATAAGAAAGGGCTCAGAGCTGATCCTTGATGTAATCCCACCTCCACCTTAAACGCATCTGTTACTCCCATTGCAGATCTCACTGCTGTCATACTACCCTTGTACATATCCTGTACCACTCTTACATACTTCTGTGCCACTCCCGACTTCCTCATACAATACCACAACTCCTCTCTAGGCACCTTGTCATATGCTTTCTCTAAGTCCACAAAGATACAATGCAACTCCTTCTGACCTTCTCTGTACTTCTCCATCAACACTATCAGAGCAAACATCACATCTGTAGTGCTCTTTCCTGGCATGAAACCATACTGCTGATCACTAATCATCATCTCCCTTCTTAACCTAGCTTCCACTACTTTTCCCATAATTTCATGCTGTGACTGATCAGTTTTATCCCTCAGTAGTTACTACAGCTCTGCACATCACCCTTATTCTTAAAAATTTGTACCAAAACACTTTTTCTCCACTCCTCAGGCATCCTCTCACTTTCCAAGATTTCGTTAAACAATCTTCATGTTAGATATGCCTGATAATCATTGTGTTAGACATGCACTAAATAATCTACAAATTACTGCAGCTCTCAACTTTCCTCACTTGTTAGTACTTAAATTAATAAGCACCTATCCAGGCATGTCTAAGGGTCAGCTCCTGGTATTTTCCCCTGTTCCCCTGATGAATCTGGGCATCTTGGAGCAATGTAACAATTGCCTCATGTACACTGACAACCCTTTCCTCCTACCACCCAACATTACAACCTGTGAGAAATGAACTTATATAGCCAAACTGGAAGCCAAGCTCTCTCCAGCCAAGACTGTACTAGACAGTCAAGAGGAGAAGGTATACACCTGCACCATACCACACTCAACACATAGTCCATCAAAACCTACACCACCTAAACCCACACATAGTAATACAAAACACAGACTGACATTTGCGGAGGGTCTCAATAAAAATCTGCCCAAACAACAGAGACTACCAAAGCTGAAATGCAAGCAATCACCCCCCCAACACTACCCAAATGACACACAACCCAAAAAATCAGTGTGCCACTCAACCTCAGCCCATAAGGCAAAACAACGTACCCAACACACTAGTCATAGGTGACTCTATAGTCAGGCAC
This sequence comes from Protopterus annectens, assembly GCF_019279795.1. Classification (NCBI taxonomy): domain Eukaryota; kingdom Metazoa; phylum Chordata; order Ceratodontiformes; family Protopteridae; genus Protopterus; species Protopterus annectens. The sequence goes on along the minus strand of NC_056743.1, from coordinate 41,262,965 downwards.
ACTGATGTCCCAGTCCTACTCACCAGGCTAAACAAGGAGAAAGTTACTGTCAGCTGCCTGTCGGGTGCCAGGATCTGCCACATAACGCAAACATTCAGGTCACTCCACAACAAGTACAAATATGACTCTGTCATTGTCCATGTTGATGTGAATGACCTGAGATGTACCTCCCTGGACTACGTGAAAAGAGACATGGAAAAGCTCTTGGATCATGTAGCCCAGGCAGGTATGACCCTAGCCCTGAGTAGCATCCTGCCATTGCCCAGAATGATCACACAATACAAGGACAAAATGATTGACTTCAACAATTGGCTAAGCTTCTGGTGTCATTCTAAAGGGATCCAGTGTCTGTCTGCCTGGGACGACATGATCGACAGACCATGATGCTTTACCAGATATGGCCTGCACCTGTCACCCCTGGGATTCCGGATACTGGCTAAGGTTCTTGCCACCTTTATAGTGCCTTTTTTAGGCAAGGTTCATATGACAAACTCATCACCGTAGCAGGTATAAGCCTCAAAATGCACTCACTCAAGGCACTCCTTAAAAAGGAGAACATCGACATCTGTGCAGTGATAGAGACCTGGTTCAAGGCTCCAGAAAGCACCTCTCCATTACCAGGTTATAACCCATACCACACCTTTTGGCCACCTAACCTGGACTGAAACACTAAAGGAGGAGGTGTATCCATATTCATTAAGGATATCCACACATTCAGGCTAGTTGCTCAACATAATGCACCCGAAATTATCCAAGTGCAACTAACACTGGGAAAGACTGCAATCCAGATTGTAGCTTGTTACAGATCCCCTGCCATGCCCCAGGATGCCCATTCCTTGATATATGGGTAATATTAAGGTACAGCCCAATACCCTAATAATGGGTGATTTCAGCTACCCCACCATCAACTGGGAAAACTACTCATGTAGTAACTCATTTGCTCAACGCTTTCTGGAATTCATGAATTCCAATGCCCTGGATCAGCTTTGCCATACCGCCACAAGGGGCAGCAATATCCTGGACCTGGTTATTACCAATATGGGCAACCAGTGTTCCACACCAGATGTCAACTCCTCACTGGTCAGATCTGACCACAAGCTAATCACCCTAGATATCAATATCCTGCCCCCACTCCCCATTAAGGAAACTACCATAAAAAACTTCTCTAAAGCCAACTTCATGCTTCTTAAGACAGAAGTGGTAAGCTTCACAACACCTATACAGATGGAAAATAGAGGTACAACTGCTGAATCCCATACAAATGCACTATATAAGCACATACATGAGTGCATGGATTGTGCCATCCCCAAAAGAACCAAGATGCTATCCTCCAAAAACTAGAAGCCAGTCTGGTGGTCCCCGCCATAAACAAACTCTACAACAGAAGGAAGAAGCTGTTGCAAAAAAGAGAAAAATCCCCTGATTGCAGAAACTCCCTAGTCAGCCTCAGTAAGAAGCTGAGATTCCCTCATAAAATCCTCCAAAGCTAGTTATGAAAATAAAATCACCACTGATTCTAAAGACAACCACAAAGCATTCTACAGCTATGTCAAGAATCTCAATGGTGATACTCAGATCTGCTCTGAGCTACAGCACAATGGCACTAGAGATACAGAACCAACTGATATTGCCAACATCCTGGCAGATAGGTTCAGTGCAAACTTCACCATCCCCCCCATCCCCCAAAGGGTCCATCACTATACTGGAAGAATGCAAAGCCCCTGTAATCATGGCTGCACAAGTAAAGACTGCACTCTCCAAAGCCAAGAACACAGCATCCATGGGGCCTGACAACATCCCAGGCTGCATTCTGCATGAACTATAGAACAAACTGGCACCCCACCTAAGTACCATGTTCAGTCATAGCATCACTTCAGGCTTTGTGCCTACTGAATGGTGCACAGCGACGGTTATCCCACTCCACAAAGGGGGTGCCACCACAGACCCTGGGAACTACTGCCCCATTAGCCTGGTGAGCCTGGTCTGCAAGGCCATGGAACATATCATCTTGAAGCTTATAAATAAGGACATAGGTAACCTCCAAACTCTGGACCCCACTTGGTTTGGGTTTGTAAAAGGTAAGTCATATCTCCTAAACCTGATTGACTTCATTGAAACTGTCACCAGAGCCGTGGAAGAAGGTATGGTGGTACACACAGCCTATCTTGACCTCGCCAAGACTTTCGACTCCATCCCTCACTCTGGAATTATAGATAAACACACTAGAGTGGGCATAAATCCCTATGTCACAAGATTGGTGGCCAACTGGCTCACTGACAGAACCCACACAGTGAAAGTAGCCAACTCCAAATCCAACTTCAGACCAGTAACAAGTGGAGTACCACAGGCCTCAGTCCTGGGTCGTCTCCTGTTTGGCATCTACTTCTCAGATGTCCAGACTAATACAGCAGGTCTTCGGCTAATGAAGTTCGCAGACGACTGCAAACTAGGTGCCATAATAGAATCATCTAATGATGTGGACATTCTACAAAGGGGCCTCACTGAGACTGATGCTTGGTGTCAAAGTCATGGCCTCAGGCTCAAAGCCAAGAAGTGCATTGTCACCCCCTTTGGGAAAAACACTGTACCCATGAACTACCACATAGGCGGTGGCCTACTAAACACCATAAGTGTGATAAGAGATCTTGAGACACAGGTGGACAGTAGTCTCTCCTTTGATAATCACATTGCCACAGTAGTCAGGAAATCCTTCTATGTGGCACACCTCATCACAAAGGGGTTCACCTCCAGAAAAAAAGAGGTCATTGTTCCTTTCTACTCATCCCTCATCAGACCCATTATAGAATACAATGCCCCGTTTGGCATGTACCTTGCAAGACATGTACAACAACTAGAAAGGCCACAGAAATACCTCACTAAGAGGATTACCGGCCTCAAACAGATGCCATACGTAGACCGTCTCAAAAAACTCCAGCTCTACTCCATCTCTTATCACCTAATCAGAGGCGACCTCTGCCTAACATACAAAGCCATGTCAAACTCAGATCTGTTGCACCATGCTATACTTAAAGAAACCCCAGTCCCTCTGAGCCACATGCTCCAGTGACCTAAACCTTGCCACCACAATAAACAGAACATGCTGGAGGGATAGATTCCTGTCCCAGAAACTTCCCATGCTATGGAACAGACTACCCATTCATGTCAAGCAAAGCTCCTCATTAGGCCTGTTTAAGAAAAATCTCGAAAATTGGATGGGAAATAGGAAATTCACCCCGGGGATCACTTTTGCAGCTCTGCTAGAGAGGGGCGCAGGAAAATAACTTTCTTGGGTGGCAAAAGTCAGGGAATTTTTTGGCTAGGCTTATATAGGCCCCAAAGCCAATAGCCTAGAATCTACCTATGAACCTATGAACATGCCTGAGAATCTTCATGTTAGACATGCTTGATAATCTTCATTAGTTATGCCTGATAATCTTCATATTAGATATGCCTAATAATCTACATGTTAGATATGCCTAATAATCTTCATGTTAGACATGCCTGAGAATCTTCATGTTAGATATGCTTGATGATTTTCATGTCAGATATGCCTGAGAATCTTCATGTTAGATATGCTTGATGATCTTCATGTTAGATATGCCAGATAATCTTCATGTTAGATATGCCTGGTAATCTTCATGTTAGATATGCTTGATGATCTTCATGTTAGATATGCCAGATAATCTTCATATTAGATATGCCTGATAATCTTCACATTAGACATGTTGAAACACAGGTGCCCAGTAGGAAGGTAGCTGGAATAGAGAAGCTGAACCACGACAAAATAAAATCTTTTTTAATACAAAATGGTGAGCACTTTCACAATGGTAACCATTGCTTCATCAGACAGTTCATTCAAACAGCAACAGCACTTAAATACTTTAATTCATTACTAAAACAACCAATCCTACCACTCAAAGTTAATTCAGCACTCAGCAATCAATTAATTACTATGCTTACGTTTTGCCCTTAGTTAATTGCTGAAGTCAAAAAAACACTGTTTAAAAACCACATGCACAAAATGTAGAAACAAGAACATGTGGATGAATATAAATAAAATACATAAAAATTCAGTGAATAAATACATATACTCATGTTCCCCATTTAGTAACTGCTTGTGTGTGTGGGTATAAGCATAAAAATATATGTACATTTATATAAAAATATAAGCAGTACACACTCAACAACTTAATACATATACTCTGCCTAATAAATACACATGCTGTCCACCTAATAAATGCATATGCTTTAAACATACATCTCAACAAATACTTGTCTTTAGTGATATCTATGCTAGAAGCAGCTCAAGAAATACTGTCATATTGACCCAAAGCCCTGTATGTGTTTAAGTAGTCTTCTCTTGTTAAGATAGTATTGTTATTATTTATTTTATTTTAACCTTCTAGATTTTAGCACTGGCTTCAATGGAACACTATCATTCAAACCCAAACCTCTATGTGCTCCTAAACACAAAATCCATTTTACTTCCATATTTTCAGCAGTATTGACTATGTTCCCCATCCTATTGCTGACATTCTGAATGTGTAAAACCTGAAATAAAAATATATGTTCATCCCCCTTATCCAATGTATGCTTAGCCAAAGCACTATACAGTTGCCCTTTTCTAGTGCAGTAAAGGTGATCCCTTATCCGTTCCCTAAGGTGACGATTAGTTCTGCCAACATAGAAATGGAAACATGTGCAGTGAGCTACATACACTACATTCTTAGTATTGCAATCATCAGAATTCCTTAGGTCCCATAGATGCCCTGTTACAGGGTGCTTGAAAAACCTTGATTCATCTATATAAATGCACTGTACGCATTTTCCACATCTATGGGTACCATTCACTGTGCTATCCATCAAAGTAGGTATCCTTGGATAACAAAGCTGCTGTTTCAGATTTTTCTTATTTCTAAATGCAAAATGTGGTTGTCCACCCACTATGTTGGTAGTATCCTCATCTACTAACAACATATGCCAGTTTTGTCATATGATGGTTTCAAACCTTTTCACATCTCTTGTATATGGTAAAACCATTGGAATGTGTGATAATACACTATTCCTGATACCTACCTGTCACTACCTGCTCTGTCAGAATAGTAGGGCTTAGCTTTACCTTCCTTTCTTTGTGTACATTATAGTACACCTTATCAATTTCATGTTCACTATACCCCCTATTAATGAAACCTGTTCTTAGCTTAGTTAACTCATTTCTATACACTTCCTCTTGACAACATAGGCGAGATGTTCTCATTGCGTACCTCTGATTATGTTAGGAAAAATCAGTAGCTTTGCTATCCAAGGATACCTACTCTGATGGATAGCACAGTGAATGGTACCCATAGATGTGGAAAATGCATACAGTGCATTTAATTAGATGAATCAAGGTTTTTCAAGCACCATGTAACAGGGCGTCTATGGGAGCTTAGGAATTCTGCTGATTGCAATACTAAGAATGAGGTAGGGTGGCCTAATGGTTAAGGTGTTTGCCTTATAAACACAAGGTGCAGGGTTTGAGACTCACAAGGGATAATTGGCTAGGCTTAAAATGGCTCACAAGGGCCATTAGCCTAGTACTACTTGTCAGAAGAAAAAATTCAAATGAGTCGCATCTGCCTCAGGCGATGAATTTTCCTTTATTAGCAGCTAACCAGATTACACAGCATGTTGGCCAAGATGTCCGGTCTGGACTGATCTGATCAACTTGTTTACTGACATCAACTTTTATACTGCAAGCAAAACAACTTTTTGTTACATTTCTGACTGTTGACAGTTGGCTATGAAAAACATATAGGAAAAACATGTTTATCACAAATTACCTCAAACCCACAGATAGTATAGAATGTTCAAGAAGTACAAAATGTTCAATTTAACAACAGTAGCTCAAATTTTCCAGGACACACAGCCTGCCCCAGTAAATTAACTCTTACTCGGCCGTGCGTCCTTATCCCAGGCTTCACTGAGCTATAACCAAATCTCTTTATTCTGAAATGCAGAAAACAGATATCATTCAGGTTCATAAGCAATGCTGCATTTTGTTCACAGATGAGGCCCATCTTTGATCGGCATATCCCAACAAATAACATGTTCACTTTGCAAGAACAGGAAAAAGACAAATAACAGTATGTTTTTCAAACTTTTTCTCTTAACATTTCCCCCCGAAAACACTTTTATTTGTCTTTTATTTCGGCAATATATATAGTAAAAACTAAGTTTTTCTTTGCATACATTACTTTATTGGCAAGACAAATTTTTAAACTTCAAAAACATTTGCAAAGAGTCACATTTCAATGTATTCACTTTCACCAGTCTGTTGCAATTGCTGGTACATCGTCTTTGTAACAGCAGTTTCAACCAGTCTTTGTAGAAGACCTCTGATACAGGGTATACAACAACAACCACATACCACCATGATAGCCACAGCGACTCCAACGGACACCAGGAAACTGCTGATGATATGACTCCATTTTCCAAACCACGCTTGTAGAAAATCTGTAAAGGGATTATTTACCCCAGAGTTCTCTGCCAATTCTTCGGATAACATCTCCAAACCTTTCAAAGCTCGAGTGATACTTCCATCAGGCGCAGTGTTGTTTGGAATATATGTACAACAGAAAGTCCCAAACATCTTGCAAACTCCTTCTTCTTTGGCCAGGAGCATATCCAACGCAATTCAATTCTGCCATGCCACCTGCGAAGTGGCCTCCAGTTGTTCAGCAATTCCTTTCAATGCATCTTTGGTATAGTTCACAAAACGCTGCTGGTTATAGTAAATGTAGTTGATCCAGTCCACATTCTTATTAGGTTGAATCCAGACAAAGATGGATGTAAAACCAGCTGCTATTTGGTTTATTGCTTTGTATTCATCAGGTAGCCTCTTGGTACGCCATTGCTATCGATGTAGACACCGTTATCGAGAGATTGCTTCGGTGCCTCTCTTTTTCTCTTACTCAACCACTTCGGCTTTATTTCAAGTTCTCTTATGAAATTGCTTGCTGGAACTGGGAAAATGTAGAATGGCAGAATTAACTTTACAAGTGCACAAGTTCCCTTCCAGGTAATCGTAAGCCTTGATCTGAGTTTGTTGTCTCCACATAACCACCATACGTCTGTTAAACTATGAGTTTGGTTCTCCAGAAATGGATTCCCATTGCCATTCACAGTAACATTGCAATAGTTCTGTCCCATATTGCCATAATTTTTCCCTGTGCCATCTCTGGAAATGCACATATACGAACCTGGATAGGAAATCGCTGCAGGCGGTTTCTCAACTTTGCTTATGACCGGAAAACGCTGAGTTTCATCTTTGCGTTTATCTTCAGTTTTGTTGAAGAATAATTTCAACAGACACGTTAAGTTGCCTTCATCTTGCATCAATGGGACTGTTGCTAATTGCTGTTTACCTTCAGCACAAGAAATACAGTTCTCATGATGTGCTTCTTGGGTACTATATCTAACCCAAGATAACCATTCATTATGGTGTACGAATCCCGTCTTGAGTAACAATTGTTCTTCTTTTGTGAAGGCAAAATCTGCTTTATTTGTAGCATTCTTAAGGCTTTGTACTTTAAGTTGGAGTGCCCCCAAAGATTCAGTTCTAGTTGGAAGAGACACTCCGATTCCATAAACTCCTGAATCACTTTCTTGTGGTGACACAATGGTTATAGTAACTACTCCGGTACCTTGGAAATGCGCAATTTTTATTCTTTGTTGCCTGCTTTTATCTTTCTCTGGTATCACTGCACCACTTGTTTCCCATCAATTCACATCTGTTGACCACCAAACACTTGACCAGGATGTACAGTCTCTATTGTACAAGTATTTTGCACGAGTCAAGAAATTATTATGGTTCCATTTAGAACAGTCCAAAATTCCTTCACAAAGTTTCACCTTAAACACAGTAGTAAAACCTGTTTGCGCTTGCAGCACCACCATTCCTTTTTCTCTTGCAACTGTTCCTTCTCGTATGGACATATTTACTTTCGTCATCAAAATCATCATCATGTGACAGTTCAAGTACCAGTTGAACATGGCCATCCTCCCTAAGGACTACCTCGTGCCATTGGTTTCTTCACTGGGCTTGAGATGAACTAACCCCTATTGGGCTAATCCCCCTTTGTAGCCAGACTTTGCGCTCAGAGGTCCGGTGGAGTTTGACCAATACCACTGGCAGAAGGAAGAGCCTTGAGTTTTTTACAGTGGGTGATATGAATCCACGAAGTCCTCTCAGTGATCTTTACAGCCGTAGGTGTCGAGATAAGTACTTGGTATGGGCCTTCCCACCTGGGGGATGACCAATTCTTTCTCTTCACAATTCGGATCCACACCCAGTCCCCAGGTGCCACGCTTAACAAGGTTTCATTTCTGGAATCTGCAAAGGAGTCATTGGTTACAAGAGATTTGACATTTAGCAGCTTCTTCATATAATCCGCTAGATCCTCACCCCCCTCACGTTCCGCTGGCAACAATCCTTGCCACTGTGGGACGTAATATGGTCTCCCAAACAAAAGTTCAAATGGTGTAAGTCCTTTGTAGGAAGGTGAGATTCGCATGTACAGGAGTGCCAATGGAAGGCACGCAGTCCATGACCTATGTGTTTCTGCCATTAGTTTGCGGAGCTTACTCTTCAAGACACCGTTGTGTCTTTCCACCAGTCCAGCTGATTGGGGATGGTAAGCACAATGATTTTTGAGATCAATTTGAAACACTTGACCCAATTTCTGAACAATCTGGTTAACAAAATGAGACCCATTATCACTGTAAATACATCTTGGTAGGCCAAATCGGGGAATTATTTATGTAGTCAAAAGCTTTGCTACTGTTTGTGCATTCGGATGCTTCACTGGAAAAGCTTCTACCCATTTAGAAAAAGCATCAATAATGACCAAACAGAACCTTTTTCCCTCTGAGGGTGTCAATTCAATAAAGTCCATACAGAGTGTGTGGAATGGATACGGAGGGGTAGGGAATGCCTGCTGAGACTTCTTAACTCCCCCCTGAGCATGATACTTTGCACATAATAAAAGTACAGTTTTGTACCTACCATAAATGTAGATGTTCGAGGATCTCCATTGCTGCAGTCCTGACATATGGGTATTCCGCTGTCCACCATCAGCCCGAATACCAAAGGGCTAGAACCGGCGTCGGTCATCGGCGCCCGAGACTGACGTCAGTACGTGTCAGTACAAATGCGCATGACCGACGCCATAACCTCAGACTTTCTTGCCTCAGACGTCAGAATGCAAAAAACACCACCCAAACCCCAACCTAAAAAGAAAAAGGGGGAAGGAAGGAGGGAAAATTGGACTGCAGCAATGGAGATCCTCGAACATCTACATTTATGGTAGGTACAAAACTGTACTATGTTCTTCGTCTCCCATTGCTGCAGTCCTGACATATGGGTAGAATCCCAGAGCAATGGAAAAAAGGGAGGCTGGTCAACTAAATAGCATTAGGAGCTGCAGACATGCCCTGTAAGATTGCAGTGGCAAACCCAGCCCTAGACCTAGAATAAAGAGGTAAATGATAATGCTTTGTAAAGGTATGTACAGAACTCCAAGTAGCTGCTTCTAGAATGTCTTTAGTAGCTACCCCTCTCAAAAAAGCAGTAGAAGTGGCCGTAGCCCTAGTAGAATGAGGCCTGATCCCAGCCAGAACATCCTCTCCATGATGAGAGTAACAAAAAGCAATACAATGGCCAATCCACTTGGAAATAGTTTGTTTCGAGACAGCTTTCCCTTGTGAAGTCAAAGCAAAAGAAACAAATAATTGTTGAGATCTTCTGAACTCTTTGGTTCTGCTCAAATAATACCTCAACTGCCTATGTACATCCAAAGAATGCAAAACTTTTTCCCTTCATTTTGGGGGTTAGCATAAAAAGTAGGCAAATGTATAGATTGGTTCAATGCCACATTAGAAATCACTTTAGGCAGAAAAGTAGGATTAGTACGTAAGGAAACTCTGTCATTGTGAAAAATCAGAAAAGGTTCCACTGCCATGAGGGCCTGTAATTCAGATACCCTTCTAGCAGAAGTAACAGCCAATAAAAAATCAGTCTTCCAGGACAACAACTGCAATTCAGCTGTAGCTGCAGGTTCAAAAGGAGGCAGAGTCAGCTTTTCCAAAACAAAATTAAGATCCCAGGTAGGAGTAGGAACCCTCCGTGGGGGTCTGATATTCTTTGCCCCTCTAAGAAACTGTTTAACCAATGGATGTGAAAATAAAGGAGGGTCACAATCATAGTGAGCAGAAATAGCTGCAGCATGCACTTTTACAGAAGAGAAGGACAAACCCTTGTCCAATAAAATAGTCAAATATTGCAATGTACAACTCAAATTAGGCAATTCGACATCAAAGCCTTTAGCTGAACTCCAAAGAAAAAATCTCTTCCATTTACCAGCATAAACTTTTCGAGTACTAGGACGCCTGGCTTCCAAAATAACATCCAAAACTTGTTGAGGGAGCCGAAGGTCCCCCTTCTCTAAAACAGAATGCGCCAGGCTGTCAGGTGTAGGGATTGCACCCTGACATTGAGAAAATGATTGTTTTCCTGAGACAATAAGTGAGGAATCTGTGGTAATGGCCAAGGTGGTACATGAATTAAGCTCCTCAACAGAGGGTACCAATGCTGACGAGGCCAATCCGGTGCTATAAGGATCATGCAAGGTTTGTCCCTCCTGACTTTCAACAGCACCTTAGGAAGAAGAGGCAAAGGAGGAAAAGCATACACGTGAAGGTTGCTCCAACTGAAGGATAGTGCATCTATTTTCCAGGCTTTTGGATGAAATAGCCTTGTGCAAAACAGTGGCAGTTGGAAATTCAGAGGAGAAGCGAACAGATCTATGTCTGGAGTTCCCCAAGCCATTGTCAACTGAAGAAATACCTGAGGGTCCAATTTCCATTCGTGAGGATCCACAATCTGTCTGCTCAGAACATCTGCTAAAGAATTTTGTGCTCCTGGCAACTGTGCTCAAAGAGTGATGTGCAGATTCAAAGCAGTTTCCCATAACAGCATTGCTTGTCTGCAAAGAGGGTAAGAATGAGTTCCCCCTTGCTTGTTGATGTACCACATGACAGTCGTGTTGTCTGTTCGAATCAACACCAGTCTTGGTTGAAGTAGGCTTTTGAATCCTTCCAAAGCAAATTGAACTGCCAGCATCTCTTTCATGTTGATATGCAAGTGAAGTAGCTCTGGGGGCCAAAGGTCTTGAATCCATTTTCCTCTGAAATGAGCTCCCCAGGCTGACTCCGAGGTGTCTGTCGTTAATATCTGACTTGCCTCTGGTTGGGTCACAGAGAGCCCCTTGTTTAGGTGACATTCCTGAGCCCACCACAGAAATTCTCTCTGAATGCAAGGTAGAATCCGAATGACAGTGTCCAAATCGTGGCAGTGTTGAGTCCAAACGCTTTTGAGATACCATTGTAGCTTCCTCATATGCAGTTTGGCATTGGGAAGTACTAGAATGCAAGATGCCATGAACCCCAAGGCTTGAAGGACTGTCCTTGCAGTCAGCCTGGACATTACTGATAGCTGTTGGAAGAATAGGTGAAGATTCCTTTGTTTGTCCGGGGTAAGAAATGCCATCTGAGCAGTTGTATTCAGTTTCACACCCAGAAAACACATCTCTTGTGAGGGTACTAGACTGGACTTTATTTCGTTCACAGAATACCCTAGGCATCTTAAAACTGTCATTACATACTGCAGATGTTGAAGAAGTTCGTGCTTGCCTTGAGCCAGAATCAAACAGTCATCCAGATAAGGATAAATCTGAATTCCTTGTAGCCTGAGAAAAGCTATTACTGGAGCCAGGACTTTTGTGAATACCCTGGGCACAGTAGACAAGCCAAAGGGCAATGCAGAGAACTGATAATGCAAATTCCCATTCCGAAATCTCAGGAATTTCCTGCAACTGGGCCTGATAGGAATGTGAAGATAGGCCTCTTTGAGATCCAGAGTCACCATCCAGTGATCTTTGCCCAGCATAGGTAACAGTTGTTGCAGTGTTAACATCTTGAATTTTGGAATTTCCAGAAAGGTATTTAGAATGGACAAGTCCAGAATTGGTCTCCAAGTATTTCCTTTCTTTGGCACTAAGAAAAGACGGGAATAAAACCCTGTGCCTCTTTCTGCAGAAGGTACTGCCTGTATTGCTTCCAACTGAAGCAGAGAAGAAATTTGAGTCTGTGCTTCCAGTCTTTGCTGACGAGGCACATCCAGCATACCTTTGAAAGGAGGGAATGTGTGAAAATAAAATTTGTAGCCTCGATTAATTATGTCCAATACCCATTTGTCTTGGGTAACCAAATGCCAATTCCTTTTGAAAAGTCTCAGTTTTCCTCCTAGAGGGGCTGCCAGCAAAGCAGAGTCTGGCAGCTGAAGACGCGGGTCATTGGGTCTGTTTCTGAAAGGATTGACCCCTGCCCTCCCCAGCAGAAGGGGTAGAAGAACTCAAAGACCTAGAAGTGACAGGGCCCTGAGAGGAAGTCCTACCTCTACCTCGCCTCAACCTGCCCCTAGATTGATAATCCGAAGAGGGGAAAGACCATCCCTTAGCAGGCCAATTCCTACTGAACTTAGGGGGCTGAACCTGTAAAAAATCCTTAACTGTCTGCATAGACTTAGCTTTTTCCTCCATTTTTTTCAAAACTGATTCTACTGGAGGGCCAAAAAGAACATCAGATTGTAGAGGAGCATCCATAATTCGAGCTTTAACATGCTCTGACAAGGTCTGATCTTTAAGCCAAGCATGCCTACGAATAACTGAACTAGTAGCAGCCACCCTGGAAGAAGCCTGTAAAGCATCAAAACCACACTGCAAAGAATGCTTACCAACTTGGTCTGAAGCATGCACTAAATCCTGAAGCTCCTTACATTCAATACCTTCAGCTAAAACATCTACTTTACATTTCAATTGGCCCAGCAAAAAATTTTGATACTGGAGCATATGAAACTGACAATTTAAAGCTCTCATAGCCAAAGTCGAAGAGGTATACAGTTTTTTACCCCACCTATCCAGGGCCCTAGCATCCTTGTCCAGAGGAACTGGATTCCTAACCACAGAAGCCCTAACCCCTTTGGGGCCTTGAGTAATAGTTTCTGGATCAGCCCTAGGACTCTTATATAAGTACTTGTGAGCTTCCGGAACCCTGTAGTATCTATCTGGTTTAACCGGGGCAGGAGGCAGAGAATCTGGGTTAAGGGCAGCCTCAGAAAACACATCCTGAACAACATCCAGTACAGGGGGAATAGCCAAGGGCCTATGCTGAGGCAAAAACAAGAATTCTCTTAGTCTTTTACGAGAATCAGAATAATCCTGGCCCTCCCATTTGAAATGTTCCCTCATGGAATGCAAAGTCTCAGAGAAAGAAAAATCTTCTGGAGGGGATGCAGAGGGAGTAGAGTCCTCAGCCTCCAAATCAGAATAAGGAGGGAAATCCTGAAGTTCTTCTACAGAGGAATCTGACTCATTGGAAGACTGAACCAAACCCTCCAACTCTGTCTCTACCCTGGGCCTCTTCACAGGGGGGGGGGGATAGAACCCCTAAACAAAGTAATCAAATCTTCAGCCATCTTTAACATGTGCTTCCTAGGAGCTGGACCCTGGGGACTAGCACCAGCAGGGGCAGACTTAGACTTAGAATGGGCTCTGCTTTGAGAAGGAGGAGGCCTAACTACCCTATGAGGGGAGGGAACCACTGACATCAGAGAAGCACCCTCAGCCTGGCCTAACACAGGAGAAGCCACTTCCTGCAGTAACAAAGGCTCCCCTTGAGACTCAGGTAAACTTTCAGAAGGAGCCGCTGAAGAAGCCAGTGGTACTACAGAACCGGCGTCCGAAGTGGACGCCTCATCCTGTTTGGACCGCAAAGACTTTTCTTTGCGTTTCTTAGAAGAACCAGTCATCGGAGAATCCGACGGCATGTTATAATTACAACGTTTACCAAACACCAGCCTAGCACAGTCCAACCGACGTTTAATAGTACACTTGTTAAAAGTAGCACAAAAGCGACACCCAACCACGTTGTGCTCAGGCCCTAAACAAGGAATGCAGAGTGAATGGTAATCCCTATGAGGAATCTGTTTCCCACAAGAAATACAGTTATTAACTTTTTCTGACATCCGTCAATACTGAGGCAAGAAAAAGACAAAAATGTCCCCAACGGGGTACTTAGCCCAACTTGGTCTCCGGTCTGAAACTCGAAAACCGACAATTCCAGAACGCCGAACGGAACTTGCAAATTCTGCTTCTGCTTAGGACCATGCGGCAAGAAAGACTGAGGTTATGGCGTCGGTCATGTGCATTTGTACTGACACGTACTGACGTCAGTCTCGGGCGCCGATGACCGACGCCGGCTCTAGCCCTTTGGTATTCGGGCCGATGGTGGACAGCGGAATACCCATATGTCAGGACTGCAGCAATGGGAGACGAAGAACATCAAGATAAACAGAATTGCTTTGCATAAGTTGAAAACCCTTTACACCAAAACACCTTGGACACTATTTGAATCGTCTGTACTCCTACATGGGCAGGTCCATGGCTAACCAATGCCGCATACCTAAAAAGGTTTGAGGGTAATACCATTTTGCCATCTGATGCCCTATACAACCCACTCTGTTGAGTGATACCATATTTTACCCAATGACATTTTTCCTTCTGTGTCGTCAATGTTTGCATTACTTTTAGTGTCTCTAAGTCTAAGAGGTGTCCGGGCTCCAAATCATTATCATGTAAAAGCAAATCATTTTCTTGAGCTGCCTTTTTTGCAGCCATATCAGCAAGGGCATTTCCCCTGGAGACAGGATCTTTTCTGTTGGTATGTGCTGAACATTTACATATCGCTATCTGAAGTGGTAGTTGCACTGCATCTAACAACTGTAAAATTAAATCTCTGTGATTTATTGGTTTGCCTGTCACAGTAACCATTCCCCTATTCTTCCATAGTTGAGCAAAAACATGTACAGTGGAGAAAGCATATTGACTATGTATAAATTGTCACTTTTTTACCCTCCCCTAAGGTACAAGCTCGAGTCAAAGCCATCAACTCAGCTGCCTGTGCAGAATAAATGTTTGACAATCCTTTTGCCTCTAAAACTTCAGTTTCTGTGGTGACAGCATACCCTACTAGTGTTTTTCCTACAGTGTCTTTCTTTGCTGATCCATCTACAAACAAAACGAGATCAGAATCTATCAACGGAATATCCGTTAAATCTGGTTGGGGAAGTACTTTATCATGAATGCTCTCTAAACAAACGTGTGGAGTACCTTCTTCTGGAGTCGGCAAAAGTGTCGCCAGATTAAGAGTAGTACATCTTTCTATGGTCATATGAGGCTGTGTCAGCAGCACTGTCATACATGACAAATGTCGACTAGGAGATAAAAAGGTAATCTTATCTTGCAAAAGTATAGTAGCTACTGAATGTGGAACCCGCAATTGTAATGGGTGAAACAAAACTAATGATGCTGAGGCTTGTACTGCCATGGCGTCCGCCACCACAGCTTGAACACAATGCGGCAATGCCCTTGCAACAGGATCCAATCTGGAGGAGTAGAAAGCTATCGGCCTCTGTTTATCCCCATGTACTTGTACCAGAACCGAAGTCATATATCCTCCCTTACAATCAACCATTTGTACAAACGGCTTAGAATAGTTCGGAAAACCCAAAACAGAGGATCCTGCTATCAATTGCTTAATTCTAATAAATGCCTGTATTGCCTTATTTGTCCACTGTATATTATTCTTAGCCGCCATGGGAGTATCATAGATCAGTGCGGTCAATGGCCCTACTTCCTCAGCATAGTTAGGGATCCAACTTCTACAAAAATTAGTCACACCTAAAAAGGACATCATCTCCCGTTTAGTCGTAGGCATAGGTGCCTCAAGCATTGCTTGTTTTCTTTTATTTTCCAATTGTCTACCTTCCTGCGAGATTAAATAACCCAAGTACTTTACTTGTGCTTTTCACAATTGTAGCTTTTCTTTATTTACCTTATGTCCTTGCTCAGCTAAAAAACTAAGAAGGGCAAGGGTATCCTTTCTACAACTTTCCTGCATGGGTGAGGCCAACAAAATATCATATACATACAACAGAACCTGGCTTCCCTCTGGGGGAACAAACTGAGCTAAATTCGCAGCCATTTCTTGTGCGAATATTGTCGGACTCTCACAATAGCCCTGTGGCAATCTGGTGTAGGTGTATCTTTTACCTTGATAAGTGAATGCAAACCAAAATCTACTCTTCTTATGTAGTGGTATGGAGAAAAAAGCATTGCTTATATCTATGACAGAAAAATATCTGTGCTGAGGTAATAAATCATTAAGTAATGTATAGGGGTCAGGGACCACCGATGCTCTTGGGATCACAGCCGAATTAACTGCTTGTAAATCCTGAACCAACCTCCATGACCCATCCGGTTTCTTTACAGGAAACAACGGAGTATTGCAGGGTGAATCTGGGCATTCAACAAGAATTCCTACCTGTTTTAGCTGCTCAATGACTGGCTTAATTCCTTCCTCTGCTTGTTTACTTAGCGGGTATTGGTGCTTACGAGGTCTATAACCTGACTTTGGAGTTATACAAACTTCACCTGCTGTTTTCATCAGTCCTACATCCCCTTTGCCTTTTGACCATAAATCTACAGGTAAGGCACTTAACACACTATCTTCCTCTTGAGTTAGAAGGATTTGTCATGCCATTTCTGTTTTGTCATCCCTGAGGTGCACACTTGGTTGTGCCCAAGTCACCCAATTTAATCTTTGTACCTGGATCTGTTGGTCCTTCAACTGACTTTTGGACATTGTGTCCCAAATCGTTACCTTTTTCGCCAAATCTACCCAATGTGTCCCCACTGCTTTAGTAACTGAAATATGTGGGCTATAACCTGAGCGATATAAAGAACTCATTTCCTTGGTCAAACTACAGGTCACTACTGTATTACCTTGTGTATCCCAAAACATATCATTCAAAATTATCCTTGCACATTTGTGCCTAAAGAATTCTTTTTCAAATTCTTTATCCGGACCA
This sequence comes from Protopterus annectens, assembly GCF_019279795.1. Lineage (NCBI taxonomy): Eukaryota > Metazoa > Chordata > Ceratodontiformes > Protopteridae > Protopterus > Protopterus annectens. Next base: position 41,245,939 of record NC_056743.1, on the reverse strand, counting down.
GGGGCCTCTGTCTGTAGTACATAGTACAATGTAAGTGTGCCGCAACCTGCGGTGACCTGCTCCTAGATTTACTTAAAGCTAGGTTGATCAAATCTGTATCAACCCTCCCTGGCCCATTTGAAATCAAGTCCTGGCTATACCAGTAAAACAAGTCTTGTACTCCTTGTACCACCAAGCCATCCGCTAACCTTTTCACCTCAATGCCTTTAGGTGTGGGAATTGCCGCTATTCCAAACAAATGCATCAAATCTCTTCCCAGCAAATTAACTAGACAAACTTTTGATATAATTACCCTACACCTAACAGTTTGGTTTGTTTGCGGATCTGTGAACAATAGAGGATGAGACAGTGGTTCCTTATAGATTTTCCTGTTTGCCGCTTTCACAAGGACAAACTCATCTGTTTCGCAGTTCGGGGTAGAACTGCTGGACCCAAAAGTGTACGCAATGCACTTGAATCACATAAAAACTCCACTTTCTGTCCCTCAATCAAAAACTCTATCATGGGTTTTTGATCCAGATGCATAGCAATACCCAAATGTGCCAGGTTTATGACGTCACAGTCACAATCCCGCCCTTCCTTAATTTCCTGGGTGTCCTGACATTCATCGCAGAGAGTGTCTGCCTCATCATCATCACAATCATTCTCACTTTCTTCTTCTCTACAATAATCACAATAATGAATTTGGCGCCTTCCTTTACTATCATATAGTCATGCGGAGCCCTTGTTCGTATGCTGTGGGGGATGTTGCCACTCTTCGCAGTCGGCAGCAAAGTGCCCACGTCTACTGCATTTAAAACATTCTCCACATTTTAACCTCCCCTCATATTCCTCTGAATGTCCACCCTGTTTATACAACGTGTCCCATTTCGGGCCTCCACGTTTTTGTACACCACCATGGCACCCTTGCCCCCTTTGGTCCTGTACCAAAAATATACCACCATCATCCCCTACTGCTAACACTTGTACTTTCTTTTTCTTTTTTAAATTGAAATGTCACTCAGCATGCCGTGCATATTCAAACAAAGGTTGCAGTCTACATGTTCTGTGATCAACCATATGCTTAGTTATAAAACTATTTATCAGAGCCTTACAACCTTTAAGAAAAGCGTTTTTCAATTGCTGTTCGTACGGACTATCAGTAGTCTGATCCTGCGGAATCATCATTCCACAATGGTTGTTGAACACTTCTGTCAATCTTACAATATAGTAATCTACAGATTCATCATCATTTTGGATGCACTGATTTATTACTGTCCAATCTGCTCTTGGACACCACTTATCAGAAATTCTCTTCAACAGATCAGTGACCCACGTGTCTAACACCCCAGAATTATGCTTTAATGTAGTGCCATCATCTGCCTTACATGTCCAAGTACCACAAACTAAATGCCAATTTGGACCCAGGATTTGTCGCACTACTTGTTCTACTTCTAAACCATTTAGATGATAACTTAAATGCATACCAACTATGTCCTCAGAAAACTTTTGAAAATTAACCTTGGGATGAGGAATACCATCCGTAGCTCGTTTTATATCCTCTCTAGCCTAAGGACGATAAACTAAAATAGTTGGCTCTTGTCCAGCATCCCCTGCTTGTGGGTTAGCAACTTGTATTAAGGGAAGGGCTTCTGAGTGGTCAGAAAGTTTAATGGCCCAATGTCCTTGCCCTGCTGGTCCCGACCTTAACTGCATAGGTTGGTCTACCTGTTGCAAAGCAACCTTGGGTACTACAGGAATTCGCGGGTAAATTGGAGGGGTCACAACGTTTTCTTGAGCAGCCAATAACCCACCCTGCTGTACAGATCCCACATCTTCAGACTGATATTGAGGAGGTTCCGCCGGTACAGCAGCAGCAATTTCCCCATACGGTGGGGCAGTTGCCTGCCTTTGTACCGCACAAACTGTATGCTCATCCTCCTTATCTAAAAATAAAGCTACTTTTCCACTTGGCACCAGTGATCCCTTTTGATTTATTTTTTCTTTTTCCTGGCACTGTTTTTCTTTTATAGCTCATTTATTTGCCTCTTCTAACCATTTTTGTGCTTGGGGAAATCCCAATTGTCTTTGTTTTTTAGTTCTAGTTCCCGCATCTCTTTTCAAATCTCCAACCAGTTTTGCACAGGCATTCTTATTCAGTGTACCATCAAAATCATATCTCGACTTCCACTTTTTCAACAATTTAAAATTATTTTTGTTTAAACCTTTCATATACTTAGCATCAACATTTAAACAGGCATCACTCTCACACTTGCAGCAACTCTAACCCATGTTTCCCCTAGATTTCTTATTTTACCTTTCCCTTTTTTTTTTCTTTCTCAGGTATTTAGGACTGTATCAAAATTATTTTACAGGGCTTATTATAAAATGGGACTATCTTAATGGGTGACCCTAACAAAATAATCTTAACAAGTAATCCTACCCATCCTTAACTAAAAATAAAACCTTGTCGACAAGATTAAATTAAATTAAAAGAAATTTATTTTTCATCCTACCTGAACCAGATGAGACTCTGTTTCCCCTTTTCATTCAGAAACCATCCCTCAGATAGGGATCAGAGAGCAGCCAACCTCTTTTCAACAACAAATCAGTCGGAGGGCTTTCAGTCGAGGGAATCTTAAGATGAGAAACCCTCACCTGCACAGGTTTTTCGGTCTCTCTGTCGGTCTGATCCGTATCTTTGTAGAGGTTTCCGGTCCGAAGGACCAAAATGTCAGAAGAAAAAATTCAAACGAGTCGCATCTGCCTCAGGCGATGAATTTTCCTTTATTAGCAACTAACCAGATTACACAGCATGTTGGCCAAGATGTCCGGTCTGGACTGATCTGATCTCCTCTGATCTGATCAACTTGTTTACTGACATCAACTTTTATACTGCAAGCAAAACAACTTTTTGTTACATTTCTGACCGTTGACAGTTGGCTATGAAAAACATATAGGAAAAACATGTTTATCACAAATTACCTCAAACCAACAGCTAGTACAGAATGTTCAAGAAGTGCAAAATGTTCAATTCAACAACGGTAGCTCAAATTTTCCAGGACACACAGCCTGCCCTAGTAAATTAACTCTTACTCGGCCGTGCGTCCTTATCCAAGGCTTCACTGAGCTATAACCAAATCTCTTTATTCTGAAATGCAGAAAACAGATATCATTCAGGTTCATAAGCAATGCTGCATTTTGTTCACAGATGAGGCCCATCTTTAATAGGCATATCCCAACAAATAACATGTTCATTTTGCAAGAACAGGAAAAAGACAAATAACAGTATGTTTTAAAACTTTTTCTCTTAACACTACTCTATGAACCTATGAACCTAAGAAAGCAGTGTATGTAGCTCACTGCACAACATGTTTCCATTTCTATGTTGGCAAAACTAACTGTCACCTTAGGGAACGGATAAGGGATCACCTTTACTGCACTAGAAAAGGGCAACTGTATAGCGCTTTGGCTAAGCATACATTGGATAAGGGGGATGACCATATATTTTTATTTCAGGTTTTACACATTCAGAATGTCAGCAATAGGATGGGGAACATAGTCAATACTACTGAAAATATGGAAGTAAAATGGATTTTGCATTTAGGAGCACACAGAGGTTTGGGTTTGAATGATAGTGTTCCATTGAAGCCAGTGCTAAAATCTAGAAGGTTAAAATAAAATAAATAATAACAATACTATCTTAACAAGAGAAGACCACATAAACACATGCAGGGCTTCGGGTCAATATGACAGTATTTCTTGAGCTGTTTCTAGCATCGATATCACTAAAGACAAGTATTTGTTGAGATGTATGTTTAAAGCATATGTATTTATTAGGTGGACAGCATGTGTATTTATTAGGCAGAATATATGTATTAAGTTGTTGAGTGTGTACCGTTTATATTTTTATATAAATGGGCATATATTTTTATGCTTATACCCACACACACAAGCAGTTACTAAATGGGGAACATGAGTATATGTATTTATTCACTGACTTTTTATGTATTTTATTTATATTCATCCACATGTTCTTGTTTCTACATTTTGTGCATGTGTTTTTTAAACTGTTTTTCTGACTTCAGCAATTAACTAAAGGCAAAACATAACCATAGTAATTAATTGATTGCTGAGTGCTGAATTAACTTTGATTGGTAGGATTGGTTGTTTTAGTAATGAATTAAAGTATTTAAGTGCTGTTGCTGTCTGAATAAACTGTCTGATGAAGCAATGGTTACCATTGCAAAAGCGCTCACCATTTTGTATTAAAAAAGATTTTACTTTGTCATGGTTCAGCTTCTTTATTCCAGCTACCTTTCTACTGGGCACCTGTGTTTCAACATTTTCAACTTCTGGGTTGGTTTGGATTTATTTGTTTGCTGCTTGTGTATCTAATGATGGTGGAAGGTACTGTGAACATTGCAGAGGATGCAACAGTTGGTGTAAATGTGGAAAGGAGACTTTTGAATTTGCTGACAAATCAAGATAACCCACTGCTACAAACAGGTATAATATGAACTCTGAGACTGTTAATACTAACAAAATCAATGAAGCTGAGATACGCAATTTGAAAAGAAATGTGGAGAATGTTTTGTATAGGTTTAAGTGGCTCCAGAGCCAACAGTTCCATTTTGAAGCCTGCTAAAACCTAAATGTTATACCATGGAGACTCAGAGTACTTAATATGCCCACATATGGAAACACCTACCCTACTTTGTTAGCCCACTGGCAACAAATTAATCTTAACTCCAGTAAAGCATATATACAATTGTTGCTGGACTTTTTCAAGCCGGTGGAACAAGAGCTTAATGAAAAGATACGTCAGCAACGACACAAACTGTCTGTGCTTTATGGGGAAGCAGCTACTGACGTTTTCATGCATGAACTAATTGATAAGATACTCCGTTATGAAACCAGACTGCTTGAGTAAAAGAAAAAGAAACTGTTCTAACAGATTTCACCAACCAGCATGTCTTTACTTGGCCGAAACCTTCACAGTCTGCAGAGCAGTCTAATACCAACCGCAATCTGAGATCTATGAGAGAAATCAATGGGCAGTCAGAGGTACCACCAACAGCCTACCAGCAGAGGAGAGGGCGAGTTCAATCATTCGAGCGCCATGAGAGATCGAGGGCGGAGCATCGGATACAGTCTGAAGAGACGACCAATGCACTCGGGGAGGAAGAGGAAATAGACAACCCTCTCCTCCTCCCACAAAACACAAATACATGCGAGAGATGCAACTATACGGCCAAACTGGAGGCTGAGCTCTCTCAACATAGGACTGGCAAGACCAGCCAGGAGGAGAAGGTTACCATACACACTATAGACCCAGTCTCACATAGTACCATTACAACCTCAAATCATACACATAAACACACAAAGACATACTCGGAGGCTCTGATCAAAAATCTACCAAAACAGCAGAGGCCACCAAAGCAGACACCCAAACAACCACCACCTCAGAACACAACACCTGCAACACATAGACCTCACAGTCAGAGTGTCAAACAGTCACAGCCCTTAAGGCCAAACACAATGCCAGACACACTAGTCATTGGTGACTCCATAGTCAGACACACTGACGTCCCGCCACCAGACTGAGTAAGGAGAAGGTCACAGTAAGCTGCCTGTCGGGCGCTAGAATCCGCCACATAACGCAAGCACTCAGGTCTCTCAACAGCAGGTACAAATATGACTCAGTCATTGTCCACGCTGGTGTAAACGACCTGAGACGTACCTCCTTGGACTACATGAAAAGAGACATTGAGGAGCTCTCTGATTATGTAGCCCAGGCAGGTATGACCCTGACCTTGAGCAGTATCCTACCTTCACCAAGAATGATGCCATAATACAGAGATAAGATGATCAGCTTTAACAATTGGCTTAAACACTGGTGTCATTCAAAGGGGATCCAGTATCTGCCTGCCTGGGATGACATGCTGGACAAGCCACGCTGCTTCGCAAGGGACGGCTTGCACCTGTCACCCCTGGGATTCCGGATATTGGCAAAGGCTCTTGCCACCCCATAGTGCCTTTTTAGGCAAGGCACAAATTCTAAACCTACCACCCTAGAACACAAAAAGGAAAAAACTAAGGGTAATGCTGCTCAATGCCAGAAGTCTAAATCTCAAAATGCATGCACTCGAGGCCCTTCTCAGTATGGAGAACATCGATGTCTGTGCTGTGACAGAAACCTGGTTCAAGGCTCCTGAGAGCACCCCAGCGCTATCAGGTTTTACCTCATATCATGCTCCGCCCCAAAATCCGGACAATACCAAGAAAGGAGGGGGTATCCATATTCATCAAGGACACCCACACCTCAAGACTGGTGGCAACGCACGATGCATCGGAGACCATCCAGGTGCAATTAACCATAGGCAAGACTGCTCTGCAAATTGTAGCATGTTACAGGCCACCCTCACAAACTCAGGAACCTCACATGGCCTTCCTGAAAACACTAGAGGGGATAAATGTATCACCAAACACCATCATACTAGGTGACTTCAATTACCCTAATATAGACTGGGAACACTACTCAAGCCCAAACACCCTAGCCCAAAAGTTCCTGGAATTCATAAACTCAAATGCCATGGAACAACTAGTCACCATCCCCACAAGAGGAGATAACATACTTGATCTCATCATCACGAACATGGGAGCACAATGTTCAACACCGGAAGTATACCCTCACTGGTGAGATCAGATCACAAACTAATCTCGCTGGAGGTCCTCATCGCGCGCCCACCTCAAATAAAAAAAGCAACAGTAAAGAACTTCTCAAAAGCCGACTTCACACTTCTAAAGACTAGTGTGGTCTCCTTTAAGGCCCCCGAGCTGGCGGAAAACAGTACTCAAGCCACTGAATCACTTACAAATGCCTTCTACCAGCACCTGCAGGACTGCATGGATAAGGCAATCCCAAGCAAAACAAAGACTCTTTGTACCAAAGGCAAGCGTCCAGTCTGATGGACCCCAGCCATAAACAAACTCTACAACAAAAGGAGGAAGCTACTACAAGATAGAGCAAAATCCTTAAAAGGTAAGACACCCTTGATCACTATAAGTAAAAAACTAAGAGCTCTCATAAAATCATCCAAAGCAAATTTCGAGAGAAAAATAGCTAAAGACTCAAAAGACAATCATAAGGCCTTCTTTAGCTATGTTAGAAACCTAGGAGGAAACTCCCAGATATGCTCAGAACTAGTTCAAAATGATGTGAAGATTACTGATCCTACAGACATTGCCAACATACTGGCTGACAGGTTCAGTGCAAACTTCTCCCCAAAAGGAGAGATATCTATACCAAACGATTGCAGCCCCCAAACATCTCCAGCGCCCAAGTGAGAACTGCTCTCTCCAAAGCAAAAAACACAGCATCCATGGGACCTGATGGTGTCCCCGGCTGTGTGCTCCACGAACTCAGTGAGGAATTAAACCCACAGCTAGGACAGCTGTTTAATCAAAGTCTTACCTCTGGATACGTACTCCAGGAGTGGCGCACTGCAACTGTGGTCCCACTTCACAAAGGCGGTGCCTCCACCGACCCTGGAAATTACCGCCCATTAGCTTGACAAGCCTTATCTGCAAAGCCATGGAGAGGATCATAATGGACCTCATAAATAAAGACATAGGAATTTGCAGACTTTGGATCCAACCCAGTTTGGCTTTGTCAAAGGCAGATCATGCCTTTTAAACTTGGTTGACTTTTTTCAAACAGTCACCAAAGCCATTGATGAGGGAAAGGCAGTCCATACAGCCTACCTCGATCTGGCTAAGGCCTTCGATACAATACCCCACTCGGGTATCATTGAAAAACTCATCAGCTTAAATGTTAACCCATACATCACAAGATGGGTTGCAAACTGGCTGAGTGACAGAACCCACAGGGTCAGAGTTGCTGGCGCCATGTCAGACTCAAAGCCTGTCACAAGTGGTGTCCCACAGGGCTCAGTCCTGGGCCCACTCTTGTTTGGCATCTACTTTTCCGAAATACAAGCAAACACAGGAGGGTTATGGCTGACAAAGTTTGCAGATGACTGCAAACTGGGCGCCATAGTAGAAAACACATTTGACACAGATATCCTTCAGAAGGGTCTCACAGAAACGGATAACTGGTGCCAGAGCCACGGCCTAAAGTTAAATGCCAAAAAATGCATAGTCATACCCTTCGGGAAAAACAAGGTTACCCCTAGCTACTAAATAGGTGGAAATCCACTGAGCACAGAAGAAGTTATCAGGGACCTGGGGACCCAGGTTGATAGTAGTCTGTCATTCGACACCCATGTAGCTAAAGTAGTTAGGAAGACCTTCTACATTGCCCACCTTATCATGAAGGGATTCTCATCTAGATCAAGGGAGGTCATAGTCTCCCTTCACTCATCACTCATCAGACCAATGATTGAGTACAATGCCCCATTCAGAATGTATCTGACCTGACACTTGCAGCAGCTGGAGAGGCCACAAAAGTTCCTCACCAAAAGGATAAAGGGTCTCAAAAATCTGTCCTATGCTGCCCGACTGAAAGAACTCCAGCTCTATTCAGTCGCCACTGCTTGCTCAGAGGTGACCTTTGCCTAACATACAAGGCCATGTCAAACCCAGATTTGATGAATATGCTTCACCTCAAAAATCTAGATCCATCAGAGCCACAAGGGCGGGAGACTTAAACCTCGACACGGCTATTAATAGGACGTGCTGGAGGGATAGATTCATCACCCAAAGACTCCCTATGCTGTGGAACAAAATCCCGGTACATGTGAGGCAGAGCACCTCGCTGGCCTTGTTCAAGAGAAATCTTGACCAATGGATGGGAGATCACAGATATACCCCAGGGATTACCTCAGTGTCACTGCTCGACAGAGGCACAGCAAAATAATGGGTATAGTTCCCCATACTAAAGGGGTGGCGTAAGCCACAAAACGATGGGCTAGGCTTGTAAATGCCCTCGGGCAGATAGCCTAGTATGAACCTATGAACCTATGAATCAACAGCCAGGAGGGAGTGTCCTTTCACCAAATCCATGGTCTTCCCAAGATACACAAAGACCCATATAACCCGAAATTTAGACCTATAGTAGCAGGGGCAGGATGGCTAACAGAACCCATCTCTGTATACCTGGATAAGGAATTGAAGACAGCACTCAATGAATATGCATATGTCTTGAAAGACACAGAACAGTTTTTAGTGGACCTTTATGCAGCAGTGAAGCAAATGGGCAGTGAAGCAAATGGGAACAGCAGATACAGGGATGCTGGCCACACTAGATGTAGTGTCTTTATTTACAAGTATACCCAATGACCAGGGGATAAGCATGGTGAAATCAGTGTTGACAAGGCAGGGAAAGTTCTCCAATACTAAGATAGACTTTCTCTGTATGTTACTAGAATTGGTACTAGAGCACAACATATTTATGTTCAATGGCATATGCTATAAGCAGTTGTCAGGGGTTGCCATGGGCACAAGTTGTGCCAAACCATATGCAAACCTGGTTATGGCTAACTGGGAATATGAACATCTGTTAGGTAATCCCCAAATAGCCTTTTATAGGCATTTTGTAGATCTTTTTATTTTTTGGAAAGGCGATGGTGAGCAACTTAAATCCCTGAAAGCACACCTAAATACTACTAGTGACTTTTTAAAGTTTACGATGAACTGTTCTGAAATGAGTTTAGATTTCCTGGATGTTACCATATGTAGAGAAAATGACCAATGGTTTATGAAATTACATAGGAAACAATGCTTCAGACCATCTTTTCTACACAGAAACAGTATGCATAACCCTAAGATTTTTCCTAACATAATCAGAGGTCAGGCAATGAGAACATCTCACCTATGTTTTCAAGAGGAAGTGTATAGAAATGAGTTAACTAAGCTAAGAACAGGTTTTATTAATAGGGGGTATAGTGAACATGAAATTGATAAGGTGTACTATAATGTACACAAAGAAAGGAAGGTAAAGCTAAACCCTACTATTCTGATAGAGCAGGTAGCGACAGGGTAGGTATCAGGAATAGTGTATTATCATACATTCCGATGGTTTTACCATATAAAAGAGATGTTAAAAGGTTTGAAACCATCATATGACAAAACTGGCATATGTTGTTAGTAGATGAGGATACTACCAACATAGTGGGTGGACAACCACATTTTGCATTTAGAAATAAGAAAAATCTGAAACAGCAGCTTTGTTATCCAAGGATACCTACTCTGATGGATAGCACAGTGAATGGTACCCATAGATGTGGAAAATGCGTACAGTGCATTTATATAGATGAATCAAGGTTTTTCAAGCACCCTGTAACAGGGCGTCTATGGGACCTAAGGAATTCTGCTGATTGCAATACTAAGAATGTAGTGTATGTAGCTCACTGCACAACATATTTCCATTTCTATGTTGGCAGAACTAATCGTCACCTTAGGGAACGGATAAGGGATCACCTTTACTGCACTAGAAAAGGGCAACTGTATAGTGCTGTGGCTAAGCATACATTGGATAAGGGGGATGACCATATATTTTTATTTCAGGTTTTACACATTCAGAATGTCAGCAACAGGATGGGGGACATAGTCAATACTACTAAAAATATGGAAGTAAAATGGATTTTGCATTTAGCACACAGAGGTTTGGGTTTGAATGATAGTATTCCATTGAAGCCAGTGCTAAAATCTAGAAGTTTAAAATAAAATAAATAATAACAATACTATCTTAACAAGAGAAGACTCATAAACACATGCAGGGCTTTGGGTTAATATGACAGTATTTCTTGAGCTGCTTCTAGCATAGATATCACTAAAGATAAGTTTTGTTGAGATGTATGTTTAAAGCATATGTATTTACTAGGTGGACAGCATGTGTATTTATTCGGCAGAATATATGTATTAAGTTGTTGAGTGTGTACTGCTTATATTTTTATATAAATGTACATATATTTTTATGCTTATACCCACACACACAAGCAGTTACTAAATGGGGAACATGAGTATGTGTATTTATTCACTGACTTTTTATGTATTTTATTTATATTCATCCACATGTTCTTGATTTTACATTTTGTGCATGTGGTTTTTAAACAGTGTTTTTCTGACTTCAGCAATTAACTAAAGGCAAAACGTAACCATAGTAATTAATTGATTGCTGAGTGCTGAATTAACATTGAGTGGTAGGATTTGGTTGTTTTAGTAATGAATTAAAGTATTTAAGTGCTGTTGCTGTTTGAATGAACTGTCTGATGAAGCAATGGTTACCATTGTGAAAGTGCTCACCATTTTGTATTAAAAAAGACGATTTTACTTTGTCGTGGTTCAGCTTCTTTATTCCAGCTACCTTCCTACTGGGCACCTGTGTTTCAACATTTTTAACTTCTGGGCTGGTTTGGATTTATTTGTTCATATTAGACATGCTTGATAATCTTTCATTTACTGAAAGTGCTAAAGAAGCCTGATATTCTTCATGTTTGATCTTCATGTTAGATAAACCAGATAATCTTCATGTTAGACATGCCTGATAATCTTCATGTTAGACATGCTAGATAACCTTCATGTTAGACATGCCTGATAATCTTCATGTTAGATATGCCAGATAATCATGTTAGACATGCTTGATAATCTTCATGTTAGACATGCCTGATAATTTTCATGTTACATGCCTGATCAGCTTCATGTTAGACATGCCAAATAATCTTCATGTTAGACATGCTTGATAATCTTCATGTTAGACATGCCTGATAATCTTCATGTTAGACATGCCAGATAATCTTCATGTTAGACATGCCTGATAATCTTCATGTTAGATATGTCAGATAATCTTCATGTTAGATATGCCTGATAATCTTCATGTTAGATAAACCAAATAATCTTCATGTTAGACATGCCAGATAATCTTCATGTTAGACATGCCAGATAATCTTCGTGTTAGACATGCTTGATAAGCTTCATGTTAGACATGCTTGATAAGCTTCATGTTAGACATGCCTGATAATCTTCATGGTAGACATGCTAGATAATCTTCATGTTAGACATGCCTGATAATCTTCATGTTAGACAGATAAGCTTCATGTTAGACATGCTTGATAAGCTTCATGTTAGACATGCCTGATAATTTTCATGTTAGACATGCCAGATAATCTTCATGGTAGACATGCCAGATAATCTTCATGGTAGACATGCCTGATAATCTTCATGTTAGACATGCCAGATAATCTTCATGTTAGACATGCCAGATAATCTTCATGTTAGACTTGCCAGATAATCTTCATGTTAGATATGCCTGATAATCTTCATGTTAGACATGCCTGATAATCTTTATGTTAGATATGCCAGATAATCTTCATGTTAGATATGCCTGATAATCTTCATGTTAGATAAACCAAATAATCTTCATGGTAGACATGCCAGATAATTTTCATGGTAGACATGCCTGATAATCTTCATGTTAGACATGCCAGATAATCTTCATGTTAGACATGCCAGATAATCTTCATGTTAGACATGCCAGATAATCTTCATGTTAGACATGCCAGATAATCTTCATATTAGATATGCTTGATAAGCTTCATGTTAGACATGCCTGATAAGCTTCATGTTAGACATGCCAGATAATCTTCATGGTAGACATGACAGATAATCTTCATGTTAGACATGCCAGATAATCTTCATGTTAGACATGCTTGATAAGCTTCATGTTAGACATGCCTGATAATCTTCATGTTAGACATGCCAGATAATCTTCATGGTAGACATGCCAGATAATCTTCATGGTAGACATGCCTGATAATCTTCATGGTAGACATGTCTGATAATCTTCATGTTAGACATGCCAGATAATCTTCATGTTAGACATGCCAGATAATCTTCATGTTACATATGCCTGATAATCTTCATGTTATATATGCTTGACAATCTTCTCATGTAAAAATGTATTGTATACAGCTTTTTTGGTTTCATCTATATAATGGCTTTGTTTTTGTTGTTAGTTATTTAAAATGTTATTTTTCTAATTCTCTGAATTGGAGATTTTCTCCTCAGGCCTTCTCTGAAAATGGGTTTCTGACCCTGGCAGACTTTCCAGGTAATCAAATGTCAAATAAATAAACTTTTTAATCACTGAGGATTACAGTCTGTCAGTGTCAGTCACAGACTTACATAGGGTTGTAGTTTGGGCTGTAACTGTTTGTCTAGCACTTAATACAGGTGAGTAAGACTATGAGCTGTTAAGAAGCTTCTTCCTGTAGTACAAGGTTTGAGTCCCTCAGCCTTCATTTGGCTTCTAAATGACTCTGACAAGTTACTGAACCAGATAGTACTCCTGGGCTGTTTCTGTAAAAGGACACTTGTGTCCCGTGGGCTGTCCCAGGCTGTTAACAAATGCCTTACACATTTCTCCTTTGAATTTCTCCAGTCTTCATATAGACACTAATTAGTACTTTGCTATATGCTATTTGAGTATGAGTCCCAGCATAACACTTGTAGTTTAATATGTTGTCGGATGCCTTTCCACTAAATGCGAGTTTCAGTGGAAGAGATGTGTCATGTGCTAAGTCTGTTTTCAATGAAAGAGTGTTTTGTTTTATTTAGAAAATAGATGTCAGTGTTTTTCTGTAAAATTTGAAATACATGTTTTAAATGAAATACTAATTATGTCTGATTGTAAAAGTAAAGAAGACAATAGTATGCACACTGACAAGAATGAATGGTGTTTATGGTAATTGGGGAGATACAGCCTTATAATGGTATATTGGTATGGCTGTCTGGGACCTTATTCATTATCTGACATAGGGCCCCATTTATCCACATTCTGGCTATGTTGGCTTTTGATTTGTATGCTATAACAGTACAGCCTTATTAGCCATTCAATTAGGTTAGACCTGTAGTGAGTGATGTCAGATTGGATAGCTACTCTTGATGATAGAGATGACCTAAGGAGGTCAAAAATGAGATATATGTATTCTGGAAACATGTTAGCGCCCCCTAAAATATAATATGTTATACATAACAACATTTCTGAGTTTTGTATGACTTGTGAGTTGTCAAACAAAAGCTGCTGCAGTATTTATACTACCTTTAATTGTTTTGCTTTATTCAATACTCTAAAGAATGATTTGCTTCATTAATAAGCCTGAATTGTGTAATATAGCCTAAACCTGTAGCATTTTAGTAGTCTAAGCATGCTGCTTTTTAATAATATATTTTTGCAGTATCTTCTTTATAGCCTCCAGCAACTGTAAAGGAATTGACTTTTGTCAGGTCATATAGTCTGTGTTAGTTGGATTGATGATGATAACTGTCTGACCTTCAGCATCCATCATATAGTCATTGTTGCATATTACTGTGATACTGTCTTTTGTTACTCTGGCAGGTAGCGTAAGGACTACAGCTCCAACTTGTTAATGAGCTGCTTCCTGTGGCAAGCGTGCAGGGTTTGAATCTTTGCCCTTCATTTACCTACTGTGTGACTTTGAGCAGCTCACTTATCAGACAGTGCTTTGCAACTATTGGTTATTTGGGATAGGCACCTTGCTGGACTCCAGGACTACATGCATATTAACTATGAACCTGTTCTCATTGTTTGCCAGTCATTCTCTATTGCACAGCTGATGAAATTCAGGAAATGCTATTGGCAATATCACCAGAACAGCAGTTTTGTTTATGTAACTTAGGCAATTTGTTCTTCTAGAGCAGCAGGCGCTGCATTTGGAGATGAGTCCCTGAAATGCAAAGTTGTTTGCCAGCAGCAATATCTGCATTAGTGATAATCCTCTTTGATGTGGCATTAGTTAGATAACTTACTTACTTATACAAATATTGTACATATTGAATTAGCATATATCATCAGGTGGTTAGTATTTCCTATGCTCTCATAGATACTCTTCTATATAACTTGTGCTACACCTGGCTGTATCTTATGGTCTGATACTAGTGATCTTTATGCAGTTTCATGTAGTCCATCCAAATCTAACAACAAAGTACACATAACTTATTTCTTTACACCTGTAAGGGCTGTACACAATCAACAAAGTGGCTATAACTGCTGGTGAGGGTGGGGGTCTTTGTGCATGAAAGTCTCTAGTGTGCATGTGAGTGTATGTGAATTAAGTTGGAACACTGGCTACTGTGTGTTTGTGTGAAACAAATTGGAAACCTGTAAGTTCGGTCATTATTACTGTTTTTATTTTTTTGACACAGACATCTGAGTGGGATGCAGTCAACAATGTAGCTATAATTTCTGGGTTTGGGGGTGTCTGTGGATAAAAATGACTGGCTCTGCTAAGCTGATAATGTCATTAGTCTGTCTTTGCAGGACTAGTGCGCATTTGGGTAAAGCAAATTGGAATACTTTACTTGGGTATTTTTATCACAGTTAGACATGACGTGTACACAGTCAACAAAGTGGCCGTAAATGTTGAGTACAGATATTGAATTAAAATGGCAACAGTGGCCTTTTATGGTTGAAATGTTCTGAAAAGGGTGCTTTTGTCATTATTGGTTCGTACATTTTGTTTCACTGCTTACTGGAAAAAATGTTTAAAACTTCAAATTTAAAACACACTCTTAACAAATGTTGCTGTATTAAACAAGGATATAATTTAAAACAATCAGGAAAGTGAATCAAAGAACACATATATTTGTGGATATTCCTATAAATGTATGCAGGGGGTCCATTGTTTGAAAACATCCCAGAGCTCAAGGTACATTTAATCTGCCACTGTCAGGATGCATTTTCAATGAATGAGAGTTTCAAGGGATGAGAAGTTTACTGCTGCATGCTAAGTATGTTTTCAGTTGAATAGTCATAGTTACAAAATGTTGACTCCCAGAACAGCAAGATGACATCATCGAAAACCCGTAATAGCGAACTTTCGGAAAGGCAAAATACGCCTCCGGGAAACTAACCACTTGGCTGCCACTGACAAACCTTGCCATTTACTCCACCATAATGCGATCTTGGAGTTGTTATATTTAGGTAGGGGGGGTGGGAGATGAAGCCCCCCCCACTCCAGAAGGTTTTATTTATGTATAATTTTATTTTTTATAGTATGGAGTTTTGGAATTAAAATTGTTGGATATGTCTGGTTAGGTACATACCAAAGGGGGCATTGTACTAATTGCAATGTTTGCCTTTGATCATCATGTGTCTATAGTGGTAAGGAAATCATTCTATATTGCACAACTTATAAACAAACGTATGGCATCTAAGTATAAGGAAGTCATTGTTCCACTGTATTCGGCATCCATCAGAACTATCATTGAGTACAATGCACCCTTTGATATGTACCCAACCAGGCATATCTTACAACTGGAATGTCCACAGAGGTTCCTCACTAAAAGAATACAGGGTATAAGTAATAATACACGGCATAAGTAATATGTCCTATGCAGACCGCCTCAAGGCTCTATCCCAGTATTCTGTCTCCTACAGGCTTTTGAGTGGAGATCTATGCCTGGCATACAGGACATTGTCAGACCCCACTCTGATGGACCTCCTGCATATCCACAAAACAAACAGTAGCAGAATTACCCATTCTAAAGACTTAAACCTTACCTGTGATATAGATAGGACCTGCTGAAGAGATAGGTATGAACCCAGAGACTACCCCATCTATGGAACAGGCTCCACATCCATGTGAATCAGAGCTCCTCCCTAACCCAATTCAAGTGAAACCTGGACAATTGGATGGGGAACAGGAAATTCATCCCTGGTTTGGCACCTATGTCTCTAATGGACACAGGTAACCTGTAAATGGTTCATTTCCTAAGCCCATGCTTACACTTATCAAGGGTATCAGAATGTGTCAGAGATTTGGGATGCATGGCTAGGCTTAAAAAGGCCCTTGTGGTCATTAGCATAGTAAACATCTATGAATCTATAATTGGATCGTCCACAGGGGTTCCTCACTAAAAGAATACAGGGTATAAGTAAAATGTCCTATGTATACCACCTCAAGGGCCTATCCCTGTATTCTGTCTCCTACAGGCTTTTGAGGGGAGATCTATGCCTGGCATACAGGGCACTGTCAGACCCCACTCTGATGGACCTCCTGCATATCCGCAAGACATACAGCACCAGAATTACCCATTCAAAAGACTTAAAACTTGCCTGTGATATAAATAGGACCTGCTAGAGAGACAGGTACATATCCCAGAGACTACCCTGTCTCTGGAACAGGCTCTCCATCCATGTGAACCAGAGTTCCTCCCTAACCCAATTCAAGTGCAACTTGGACAACTGGATGGGGAACAGGAAATTCATCCCTGGTTTGGCACCTATGTCTGTAATGGACACAGGTAACCTGTAAATGGTTCATCTTCAAGGCCCCTTTGTGTAACTGTTTCATCTCCCAAACCCCTGCTTAGACTCATCAAGGGTATCAGAACTTGTCAGAGATTTGGGATACATGACTAGGCTTAAAAAGGCCACTGTGGTCATTAGCCTAGTAAACACCTATGAACTTATTAGTAATTCATATAAATAGCTATACTGCATTTTGCCATTTAAGGTGTCTACCTATTGGTATTAAACCATAGTTTGTTTCTTATGGTGGAACTGAGAGTCAAGGTAGTTCAGGATTTTTATTTGCTTTAAATCAGTTTCAGGCCAGTCAACAACAGAGCTAAGTGTCTAAGAATTTTCCCATTCCCCCAATCAGTTATTGCTGTGTTCTTTTAAAGTACTGCTGGTTTGAGATAATTTCAGTACACACAATAACAGTGATATGTGATAATTTTTCATTTCTTTATCTGCTTTTAATTCATTTAAACATTTTATATCTGTTTTAGCTCAACACTTTAAGTCTATATTAGTAATTCCAGTAAATGCATATTACATTTTGCCATTTAAATGGTATAACTGTTGATATTTAACCCCTAGTTTGTTTCTAATGTGGTGAGTGCGAGTCCACTAGTGTAGGACTTGTATTTGCTTTAAGGCAGTTTAAAATCAGATAGCAACAGAGCTACATGTCTACAAATTTTGTCACACTACCATCCCATTCTTGTGTTCGGAAACACTATAAATCTTGTTTTCTGCCCTTCATGCCAATTTGTCACATAATTCCCTCCCTTTCCTTTTTTATTGGCTGTTGTCAGTACGTATGTAAGTATCATTTTGTCAAGTCTGTCCTCTTAAGCCATTTAAATGCATTTGCTGACCCACTGTCTTTCAAACAGCTAGAATACATTGTGTCCACCAAGCCAATCTGTGTTACTTTTTTAAACTTGGTGACTCTTGAGTTACCTGACTCGGCTATAGATTATATATTATTATATAGATTATATAGATAGATGGGGGGTTCATCCTATCTGTTCATTCTAGTGAACACTAGAAGGTCAAACTGGGAAGTTCCTTGAGTCAGTTAGGAAACATTCCTTTGGCATTCATTGATTGAATGGGGATTAGATATAGCTAATTAGTGTGAGAAACTGAGAAATTGTTTTCTCATTTAAAGTATTCACCTACATTCCTCTTCAGCTACAAGAGCTCTGAGTTTAAAACTACTGGTTGATTGCATTGGTTTTTGTATTTTCTACATTTAGTGTTTGGATATGTCCATTACTTTTTGATTTTGGTATCATTATATTACAATTTGTTGTATTTTAAACTGTTTTACTTCAGTTTTTTTTTCTTGAAGTCATTAAAGTTGTCGGCTAGGGTAATTTAGAAACATTCCTTTTGCGTTCATTTATTTAATAGGAATTAGATCTAGCTAATTAGTGGGAGAAGCTAACAAACCATTTTTTATTTAACATATTCTCCTACATTCCTGTTCAGCTACAACAGCTCTGAGTTTAAAACTGCTGTTTGACTGCATTAATTTTTGGATTTTTTTCCCCACCCTCCCACTTGAGTCTTGCTGTGCTTTTAAACTTGATGCCTTTTTAGCCATTTTTGCTACTGTAAATTAGAGTTTTCAAGCCCCTTCCAGTGCTATTTCTAGTAGACACTGATAGCTCGAACTGATAAGCACTCCCATTTAGAGTGTTAATCTCAACTGTGTATTGTTCTTTTCTGCATTTTCCTTGTTTTAATCAAAAATCAACTGTTTGCATTATTAACTTGGTGTGGGACCTTAGTCTTTAGTATCCCTCCCAGTAGTAGGAGACTTGTAAGTTGCTGCAGGATCTGAGCCTCATATATACATTTATACTGCTTTTTACTGTTTGTATTTTACTTGGTCTGGGAACCTAGGTTTTGTAGTATCAATTACAACAGAGAGAGAATTGTAAGTTGCTGCAGGATCTGAGCCTCATATATACATTTATACTGCTTTTTACTGTTTGTATTTTACTTGGTCTGGGAATCTAGGTTTTGTAGTATCAATTACAATAGAGACAGAATTGTAAGTTGCTGCAGGATCTGAGCCTCATATATACATTTATACTGCTTTTTACTGTTTGTATTTTACTTGGTCTGGGAACCTAGGTTTTGTAGTATCAATTACAATAGTGAGAGAATTGTAAATTGCTGTAGGATCTGAGTCTCATATATACATTTATACTGCTTCTTACTGTTTACTGATTGAATTCCTTTCTAACTCATCTCCTATAACATGTGCTGAACTGAGCAGTAGTGGTTTTCAGTGCCTGTATAAAAAGCAGGCATCTAGAGTTGTAATTGTCCATATAAAACTTTGTTTGCTCTTTTCTCAAGTTTCCAATTAAGGGTAGAGCAGCTAGTTTGCCCACTGAGGAGCATTACCCCAAGAATGATTGTAGATCAGTCCTAGACCTCTCCTTCCAGCAGCTCTAAACCCCGATTGCACCACTCCTCGTAGATCATAAAAAAGAGAATCCGCAGCCATGGATGTGCACTTTCCTACTGTCTCTGCAGATAGCCTTGTGGAAATGGGCATCTGAGAATGTGTAGCAATTGTCTCATGTTTACTGACAACCACCTTTTTCTTAAGAAGACTGACACAGTATCCAAGAGATGTAATTACATTATGTCGCTGGAGGCAAAACTCTTGCATACAGATACTGATATCTCCAAACAGGTTGCCATTAACACACACACTACACCTACTATGGATAAGATATATAAACTAACATATGCTGAGGCTTTTAAATGCAATCTATCCAAATCTCAAAGGCCTCACATATGCTGCCCTCAGCAACCTCCCAAACACTCTACAAAGACAACTCTCCCCAGGACACACACAGCCACATCTCAAAATTTCTCATTCTCTAAGCCCTTAAGGGAAATTGCCACACAATGCAATATATTGGTCACTGGAGTCTCTTTTGTGAGACACACTGATGTCTCCCTCACTAGGTTGAGCAAGGAGACAATCATGGTCATTTGCCTATCAGGAACAAGGATCTGCCAATTCACACATGCACTTAGGAATATGAACCACAAGTACCAGTATGACTATCATAGTCAAGGTATTATTGATCTGAGATGCATCTCCCTGGACTATATGAAGAAAGACATGATAGAACTTTCAGAATATGTGTCCCAGGCTGGTATGAGTCTAGCGTTGAGCGCCATTCTACCTTTTCCAAGGATGATACCACAATGGAACATTTTTCCCTGGGCCTCTGCTGAAAATTGGCTTTGTTCCAAGTCGGACTTTCCTGGTTAACAAATATTAAATAAATAAAATAAAAATAAAAATATAAACAGAACATGATTAATTTTAACAATTGGCTTAGTTATTAGTGCCATTCATTCTAAGAGGGTCCAATATTTGTCAGCCGGGGAAGACATGATTGGCAGACCACACTGCTTTGCCAGGGATGGTCTGCACCTGTCCCCACTAGGATTTTATATATTGGCCAGAACATTATCCATCTCTGTAGTGCATTCTTATGCAGTGCCAACCTGATAAACCTTCCAACATAGTAAATTCTATGCAAGATAAACTAAAGGTTTTACTGCTCAATGCTAGGAGTGTCAACAAGAAGCTCCACTCTCTGGAAGCACTTCTCACCCTCTGTGCCATTAATGACAGGGTTTAAAGCTGCTGAGTGCAACCTGGCAATGCAAGGCTATAATGCCTTCCTCACATTTAGATGAGCTACTGCACAAGCAGGGACAAGAGGTGGAGGTGTATCAGTTTACATAAAAAGTAAGCACACCTCAAGATTGGTCAAACAGTATGACATGTTTGAGCTACTTCATGTCCAACTAACTTTAGGTAAAGCAAAATACCATATCTTTCCTAGTTATAGGTCCCTGTCTATGACCCAGGATAGCCATACCACATACTTGAATGTACTGGAGTCACTCACAGTTCAGCCCAACACCATATCCCTGGCTGATTTCAACTATCCCACCATAAACTGGGATACATACCCACCCACTAACATGCAGGCTCAAAGATTCCTGGATTTTGTCAATGCAAACACCCTGAAACACCTAGTCTGCACCCCTACTAGAGGTACAAATATTCTGGACTTGGTTCTCACAAATATGAAGCAATCTTGCACCCTCCCTTGTTTAATGTTCTCACTGGTCAGATCAGATTACAAAGCAGTAACTCTTGAAATAAGTATAAAGACTGAACTCCCAGCAAACTCCAGAACTTTTAAGAACTTTTCCAAGGCTAGCTATCTCTTATTAAGTGAAGGCATAGTAAAATTCCAAGCCCACCCCCAAATTCAGAGAACATACATACATACATATATTTCAAGCATGGGCTTTAATGCCCTACCTGCCTGCCAATATACCAAAACACCTGTTCCCATAATAAATGTCCAGAATGTTCTTAAAAATATCTAAACTAGTACTTGCTTTAATGTAACTTGGTAGTCTGTTCCATGCATCAGCTACTCTGTCAGAGAACCAATTAGTACACGTCTCATTCCTATAGAACCTTCTACAAGGTTATCTGATGATTCTCTACTACTTTTTCATAACCCCAAACATTCCCAGAGGTAGTTGTCTCTAAATGCCCAATATACCTGAATAAAATCTCCTCTTAGATATCTGTAAGAGACACTGTGCAAGTTCAGATATTTTAGTCTTTCATAATAACTTAAATTTTCATATCCATGGATGCCCTTGATATATTTTAGTGGGTCTATATTCGGCTACTGAAAAATGAAAACGTCAAATGGCTAAATTTTGAAATCAAAACAGCGAAAGGAGTAATTACCAAACAACATCATCTGCGAAAAAAAATTCATTGAATGGCTATAGTTTAGCCAACATCGCAAACACAACCAACCTGGGGGGGCTTCGCCCCCATGCATATATACCAACTCCAAGATTGTATTACAGTGGGGAATAGGACAAATTTATAAGGTTTCCTTTCACTTACCTTATGTATGCATTACTTCCTGGTTGTTGGCCAACTATGGCCATTCAATGAATTCTTTTCCCAGATTTCGTTGTTCGGTATTTAGCCGTTCAACTTTTTTATTTTTCGGTAGCCGAACATAGACCCTATTTCTACTATGTGGAAGACTTAATGGAAACCCTGCACAAGCTTGTAAATAACTGCATAGAAACAGCAGCACCAAACTGAAATCAACTCAGGACAAACTCCAAAAATAAGTCCCCTTGGTGGACCCCCAGTATAAATAGGTTGTACAACAAAAGAAAGAAAATCCTGTCCAAAAGATAGGAAGGGCTATACCCAGTAGACAAAAATCTCCCTCATCAGTCTCAGCAAGCAAGTCAGGAAACTAATCAATTCAAATCCACCAAAGCCAACATTGAGGCAAAAATAGCCTCCCAGACTAAGAATAACAATAATGCATTTTTCAGTTATGTACACAGCCTTAAAGGGGAGCACCCAGGAGTGTACTGAACTAATTGTAAATGGAACTTCCTATACTGAACTGGGCGATAAAGCAGATTTGCTGGCTGATAAATTTAGTTCCAATTGCACCCTCCAGCACCTCCAGTTCCCCCCTGGGGACTTCCCACTACCACTTCTCTCCAAACTATCACTGAAGAACAGGTCCTCACTGAACTCTCCAGAACTAGAAATACTGCATCAGTGGGTTCTGATAATATCTCAGGATGCCTCCTAAATAGCTTGAACGTGACCAGTCAGGCTTAGTAGAACCTCTGTTCAACAAACTTCACACAACAGCTGTTGGTGCACAGAATCCTAAAACAAACAAACTCAGAAATTACAACTGTATTGAAGGAATGAATGCAGTGAACCATTGGAGCCCACTGATATCAGCATTCATTCCTTCAGCACTGGTGCAGTTTTGGAGTTTGCAGATTCTCTATGTAAACACAGCCTCTAGACAGGCTTCATCCCTAGGGAATGGGGGACTGCAGCTGTCATCCCTCTACACAAAGACAGACCATCAACACACCCAGGGACCTACAGACCCATAAGTTTGACTAGTCTTATATGCAAGGTCATGGAAAGAATTATTGTGGACCTGATTAATAAAGATATAAGAAATCTTCAAACACTGGACCCATCCAAGTTTGGTTTCATCAAGAGCAGGTCTACTAAACTTGGTGGACTTCTTCAAGAACATCACAAAAGCCATGGCCAAGGACAAAATGGTACATGCTGCCTACCTTGAAATGGCAAAGGCATTTGACACAATACTTCACTCGTGTATTATAGACAAATTCACAATTTTAGACATAAATGCTTATGTCACTCACTGGATAGCCAAATGGCTTACAGATAGGACACATAAAATTAGGTTAGGGGAATCCATCTCCACCAAGAGGCCTATTACTAGTGGTGTCCCACAGGGCTTAGATAACCACAACAATCCTACTCTAATCACACCAAAATGTCTTATGCTGAGTCTGTAAAACAATCACTCCCAGTGCCTCCTAGAAATCAAAAGATTAAGTCTCAGCAAAAGTCAGAGCACTCATCCACCTCCTGAATACTCTCCCATAAAGAGTCTCTCTGAGCAAAACCATTTTAAATTGATCACTTTGAACCACAGCAGAAACTGAAATGTTTTCATGATGATGCTATTGTCAGGCAGACTGACTCATCACTCAGAAAGGTGGACTATCAGAAGTTTACAGTGTGTTGTCTTTTAGGCACCAGCTTCTCTGACATTACAAGGACCCTAAGGACCATAACTGTTGACAAATACACTACAGCATAGTTGCAGTGCATGTTGAAGTGGACAACTTGAGAGGTAAAATCCTAAGGGATATGCAGAGAGAAATGGCAGATCTTTTCATGCATGTTACAAATGCATGTAAGACATTAGTCCTAAGTGGAATCCTTCATTCACTTTGAATGATTCCTAGATACAAAGAAAAGAAATTAAGTTCAATAAGTGGTTAAACAGCCAGTGTCATTCCAGGGAGATCCTGTACGTGATAGCGTGGAAGAAGATGCTCGACAGTCCAACACGCTTTGTTAAGGACAGCATGCACCTTTTATTTCAAGACTTTCGCTTTGTTAAGGATAGCACGCACCTTTTATTTCAAGACTTTCGCTTTGTTAAGGATAGCACGCACCTTTTATTTCAAGACTTTCGCTTTGTTAAGGATAGCACGCACCTTTTATTTCAAGACTTTCACATACTGGCTAAAGTCTTTTCTGCCTCAGTGGTTTTTGTGAGCAGTGTCCAGTTGATGGACATTCCAATGTAACTAACATTTCAGCCCCATATCAGATCACATTAAAGTGGCTTTCCTCAATGCCAGATGTCTAAATAATGAATTACCTGATCTTGAGGTACTTTTGCATTTGAAAAATATCCACGCATGCATGGTTACTGAAACCTAGTTTAAATGTGAAGAGAGTTCTCCCTCTGTGCCAAGGATTTGCACTTTTCATGCCTTTAGACCTAATGGCAACAGTGGTGGAGTCTCCATACTTCTCATGGAATGTATTACCTTCAAGCACATCCCTAGGGACTAGGAACTAGGTACAATAAAACTGAACCACTGATCCCTCTAGAAAGGATTCATTTTTACCAAGTACCTTCTTAAAAACACCATCTTTGTCTCATGATGACCATGTACTATTCCTCAGTGCTCTAAATGATCATCCTACTAATAAAAATGTTCTTCCAGTAAACTGGGACACCTGTACCTCCAATGTAGGACATGCCCAAAAATTCCAATAAACTGGAACACCTACACCTTAAATGTAGGACATACCCAGAAATTACAATAAACTGAGACACCTGCACCTTCACTGTAGGACATGCTCAAAAATTCTAGACTTAATAATCAGAAATTCCCTTGAGCAATTAGTAAATAAGCCTACTGAAGGGCACAACATTCTTGACCCGATTCTTACAAATATGGATGCTTTTTGCACTAGTCTGGTATCTCCTTCCCCAATGAAGTCTAACCATAAACTTGTTACCTTCTCCTTTAAACTCCCAAAAGCTTCTTCAGCAAACCCCACTGAATTTAAGGACTACACACTTGCTAACCTCAACCACAAATTATTAAAATTCACTTATGACTGTGCCTTCCCAGACCTTAACACAGCAGCAGCAAGCTTCACTAAGGAATTCTACACCCATTTTTAAAAATACATAGAGCTAGCAATCCCTGCCAGAACTAAGTGTCACAGGAAATTAAAAAACAAGCCAACATGGTGGTCCACCATCATAAATAAACTATAGAACAAAAGAAAGAAAATTCTTACATTATTTAGTAGCTCTAAAACACGTCTTCTCTTGGATAATTTCAAAAGCAAAAAATAAAACTAAAAAATGCTATTAAGCCTACTAATGGAGCTTATGAACTTAGCCCAGTCTCTGAATTCAAAGATAATTATCAATACGTTTTAGTTGTGTTATAAAATTAAAATACAATACCCTACTTTACTCAGAAATTATTCAGAATGATGCCTCCTATTCTGACCCAATAAACATTGCAATATATTTATAAAGACATTTAATGCTAATTTCTTGCCTGAGACTTTCATTCAAAGGTCTAAAATACCTGAATCTCTTACTCCCCCAATTATTTGTAAAGATCATTTACTGAAAGTGCTAAAGAAGCCCAGAATACTTCCGGTATGGGCCTTGACAAAACACCTGGTTGCTTAATTAATAATGTTAAACATACCTTTGCAGCTGCACTCCACAAACTGTTTCACCTAAGTTTTGTTACTGGTTTTGTCCCTGATAAGTAGAACACAGGAGTGGTGATGTCCCTCCATAAGGGTAGCCTTACAACTCACCTGGATAATTACAGACCTAACAGCGTCACAGGCCTCATCTGCAAAGCCATATCATGTTTTATAACTGACCTCATAAACTGTAATGTCGAGGGTCTTGTTGGACTTGACCCCAGTAGTTTGGCTTTGTGAAGAATAGGTTCTATCTGTTTAACCTGGTAATTTTTTTCAAAATATCACAGGGGCTGTAGATGGTGACCACGCAGTGCACTCAGCATATCTTGACGTGTTTAAGGCCTGTGACACCATTCCCCATATTGGCATTATACAAAAACTAAATGCTTTAAAAATGGACCTGTATGTAGTAAGATTGATAGACTGGCTGAAAAACAGAACCCACACAGTGCAAGTTGCTACCTCATCAGAAAGTAGGAAAGTGACCAGTTGTATTCCACAGTGCTTTGAGCTGGGACCTCTTCTTTTTGATATTTATGTCTCAGATCTCCAAGCAGAGAGTCAATAAGTCTAGCTATCCAAGTTTGCAAATGACTGCATATTGGGCGATTGTTGTTATACTCTCCAGAATGAATTTTCCTTTGGTAAACCCTTCGAGTGCTAAAAATGGGCTGAAACTAAAAGCTAAAATGTGTCATATCACCTTGGTAGACAACCCCTCCTCTTATCATACTGCATACACAACCCCTCCCATCATCATACTGTATACACAGCCCCTCCCTTCATTGTACTGTATACACAGCCCCTCCCCTTATCATACCGTATACACAACCCCTTCCCTCATCATAATTTATGCACAACCCCTCCCCTCATCATACTGTATGCGCAACTGCTCCCCTCATTGTACTGTATACACAGTCCCTCCCCTCATCATACCATATACACAACTCCTCCTCTCATCATACTGTATACACTGCCCCTCCCCTTATCATACCATATACACAACCCCTCCCCTCATCATACATGTTTACACAGTCCCTGCCCTCATCATACCATATACACAACCCCTCCCCTCATCATACTATATACACAGCTCCTTCCCACATCATACTGTACACAACCCCTCCCCTCATCATACTGTATACAAACACCCTCCCCTTATACAGTATACACAACCCCTCCCCTTATACTGTATACACAACCGCTCCCCTCATCATATTGTTTGCCCAACTCCTCCCCTCATTGTACTGTATACATAACCCCCTCCCGTTATCGTAGTATATACATGCCTCCCCTCATTGTACCTTATAGACAACCCCTCCCCTTATCATACCATATACACAACCCCTCCCTTCATCATGCTGCATACATAGCCCCTCCCATTGTCATACTGCATATATAACCACACTTATCGTACTGTATACACAACACCGCCCCTCATTCTATTGTATACACAACCCCTAGCCTTATACTGTATACGTAACCCCTCCCCTTATCATACAGCATACACAACCCCTCCCCTCATCATACTGTATACATAACCTCTCCCTTCATCATACCGTAAACACTGCCCCTCCCCTCATCATACTGTATACACTGTCCCTCCCCTTATCATACCATATACACAACCCCTCCCTGCATCATACTGTATACACAGTCCCTCTCCTCCTCATATCATATACACAACCCCTCCCCTCATCATACTATATACACAGCCCCTTCCTGCATCATACTGTACACAACCCCTCCCCTCATCATACTGTATACACACACCCTC
Organism: Protopterus annectens; assembly: GCF_019279795.1. Taxonomy (NCBI): domain Eukaryota; kingdom Metazoa; phylum Chordata; order Ceratodontiformes; family Protopteridae; genus Protopterus; species Protopterus annectens. The sequence continues at coordinate 41,218,198 of NC_056743.1, read as the reverse complement.
CCCTTATCATACTGTATACACATCCCCTCCCCTCACTGTACTGTATACACAGCCCCTCCCCTCATCATACCATATACACAAGTCCTCCCCTCATCATATTGTGCACACTGCCACTCCCCTCATCATACCATATACACAACCCCTCCCCTCATTGCACTGTATACACAACCCCTCCCCTCATCATGCTGTATACACAGCCCTTCCCTTCATCATACTGTATACACCCCCTTATCATACAGTATACACAGCCCCTCCCCTCATCATACTGTATACACACCCCCTCCCCTTATACTGTATACACTAACCCTCCCCTCATCATACTGTATGCCCAACCCCTCCTCTCACCGTACTGTATACACAACCTCTCCCCTCATCATACTGTATACACTGCCCCTCCCTCATCATACTGTATACACAACCCCTCCCCTTATCATACTGTATGCCCAGCCCCTCCCCTCATCATACTGTATACACAACCTCTCCTCTCATCATACTGTATACACTGCCCCTCCCCTCATCATACTGTATACACAACCCCTCCCATCATTGTACTATATACACAACCCCTCCATCATCGTACTATATACACAACCCCTCCACTCATCGCACCGTATAAACAAACCCTCTCCTCATCAAACTGTCTGCCCAACCCCTCCCTTCATCATACTGTATACACAACCCCTCCCCTCATCGTATCGTAGATGCAGCCCCTCCCCTCATCGTACTGTATACACAGTCACTCCCCTAATCTTACTGCGTACACAACCCATCCCCTTATCGTACCATGTATAGAACCCCTCCCCTCATAATACTGTACAAACCACTCCTCTCCTCATCATACTGTATACACAACCCCCCTCTTCGTACTGTATACACATCCCCTCCCCTCCCCACATCATACTGCATACACAGCCCCCCCCCTCATTGTACTGTAAACACATACTCTCCCCTTATCACACTGTATGCCCAAACCCTCATCTTACTGTATACACAACCCCTCCACTCATTGTACTGTGCACACAACTCCTCCCTGTATACACAACCCCTCCACTCATCGTACTCTATACACAACCCCTCCACTCATCATACTGTATACACAACCCCTCCCCTCATTGCACTGTATACACAGCCCCTCCCCTCATCATGCTGTATACACAGCCCCTCCCCTCATTATACTGTATAAACAACCCCTCCCCTCATCATACTGTATACACAGCCTTTACCCTCATCATGCTGTATACACAGCCCCTTCCCTCATCATGCTGTATACACAGCCCCTTCCCTCATCAACTGTACACAACCCCTCCTGTCATCATACTGTATACACACCCCTCCCCTTATCATACCATATACACAGCCCCTCCTCTCACTGTACTGTATAGACAGCCCCTCCCCTCATCATATTATATACACAACTCCTCCCCCTCATCATACTGTATACACTGCCCCTGCCCTTATACTGTATACACAACCCCTCCCCTCATCATACTGTTTACACAGCCCCTCCCCTCATCATATGGTATACACAACCCCTCCCCTCATTGCACTGTAAAGACAACCCCTCCCCTCATCATGCTGTATACATAGCCCCTCCCCTCATCATACTGTATACACAGCCCCTTCCCTCATCATACTGTATACACAGACCTTCCCCTTATCATGCTGTATATACACACACCCCCTCCCCTTATCATACGGTATAAACAACCACTCTCCTCATCTTAGTGTATGCCCAACACCTCCCCTAATCGTACTGTATACATAACTCCTCCCCTCATTGTACCTTATACACAACCCCTCCCCTTATCATACCATATACACAACCCCTCACCTCATCATACAATATACACAACCCCTCCCTTCATCATGCTGTATACACAGCCCCTCCCCTTGTCATACTGGATATACAACTCCCCTATCATACTGTATACATAACCCCTCCCCTCATTCTACTGTATACACAACCTTCCCCTTATACTGTATACACAGCCCCTCCCCTTATCATACTGTATACACAACCTCTCCCTCATCATACTGTATACAATGCCCCTCCACTCAACATACTGTATACACTGCCTCTCACCTCATCATACTGTATACACAACCCATCCCCTCATTGTACTGTATACACAGCCCCTCCATGTATAGGCAACCCCTGCCCTCATTGTACTGTAGATGCAGCCCCTCCTCTCATCGTGCTGTATACACAGTCACTCCCCTCATCTTACTGTATACACAACCCCTCCCCTTATCATACCATATACACAATCCCTCACCCCAATACTGTATACAGAACCCCTCTGCTCATCATACTGTATACACAATCCTCCTCATCGTACTGTCTACACAACCCCTCCCCTCATCATAATATATACACAACCTCACCCCTCATTGTACTGTAGACACAACTCCTCCCCTTATCATACTGTATGCCCAACCCCTCATCTTACTGTATACACAACCACTCCCCTCAGTGTACTGTATACACAACCCCTGCCATTATACTGTATACACAACCCCTCCCCTTATCATACAGTATACACAACCTCTCCCCTCATCATACTGTATACATAACCCGCCTCTCATCGTACCATATCCATAACCCCTACCCTCATCATACTGACTGCCCAACCCTTCCCATCATCAAACTGTATACACAGCCCTTCCCCTCATTGTACTGTAGGCACAACCACTCCCTTTATATTGTATCCACAACCCCTCCCCTTATACAGTATACACAACCCCTCCTCTCATCATACTGTATACACAACCCCTCCTCTCATGGTACTATATACATAACCCCTCCCCTCATCTTACCGTATACACAACCCCTCCCCTTATCATACTGTATACACAACCCCTCCTCCCATCATACTGTATACACTGCCCCTCCCCTCATCATACTGTATACACAGCCCCTCTCCTCATCAAACTGTATGCCTAACCCCTCCCCTCATCATACTGTATACACAACCCCTCCTCTCATCGTACAGTATACACTGCCCCTCCCCTCATCATACTGTATATAGAGCCCCTCTTCTTATCATACTATATACACAACCCCTCCCCTCATCATACTGTATACACAATCCCTCCTCTCATCGTACAGTATACACTGCCCCTCCCCTCATCATACTGTATATACAACCCCTCCTCTTATTGTACTATATACACAACCCCTTCCCTCAGCTTACCGTATACACAACCCCTTCCCATTATACTATATACACAACCCCTCCCATCAACATTCTGCATACACAGCCCCTCCCATTGACATACTGCATATATAACCACCCTTATTGTACTGTATAAACATCCCCTCCCCTCATTCTACTGTATTCACAACCCCTAGCCTTATACTGTCTACACAACCCCTCCCCTTATCATACAGTATAAACAACCCCTCCCCTCATCCTACTGTATACACAACCTTTCCCCTCATCATACCATATACACTGCCCCTCCCTAATCATACTGTATACAATGCCCCTCCCTCATCATACTGTATATAGAGCCTCTCTCCTCATCATACTGTATGCCCAACCCCTCCCCTCATCATACTGTATACTTAACCTCTCCTCTCATTGTATTGTATACACTGCCCTCCCTCATCGTAATGTATACACTGCCCCTCCCCTCATCATACTGTATACACAACCCCTCCTCTCATCGTACTATATACACAACCCCTCCCATCATCGTACTATATACACAACCCCTCCCCTCATCGCACCATATAAACAACCCCTCTCCTCATCAAACTGTCTGCCCAACCCCTCCTCTCATCATACTGTATACACAACCCCTCCCTTCATTGTACTGTATACACAGCCCCTCCATGTATACACAACCCCTCCCCTCATCGTATAGTAGATGCAGCCCCTCCCCTCATCGTACTGTATACACAGTCACTCCCCTAATCTTACTGCGTACACAACCCATCCCCTTATCAGACCATGTATAGAACCCCTCCCCTCATAATACTGTACACACCACTCCTCTCCTCATCATACTGTATACACAACCCCCCCTATTCATACAATATACACATCCCCTCCCCATCATACTGCATACACAGCCCCTACCCTCATTATACTGTAAACACATACACATACTTATCACACTGTATGCCCAAACACTCTTCTTACTGTATACACAACCCCTCCACTCATTACAAACCTCTCCCTTATTACAGTATACACAACCTCTCCTTCATCACACCCCTCCTTCCTGTATACACTGCCCCTCCCCTCATCATACTGTATACACAACCCCTCCTGTCATCATGCTTTATACACAGCCCCTCCCCTCATCATGCTGTATACACAACCCCCCTTATCATACCATATACACAACCCCTCCCCTCATAATATTGTATACACAAACCCTCTCCTCATCATACTGTATACACAACCCCCCTCATCGTACTGCAGACACAACCCCTCCCCTTATCATACTGTATGCCAACCCCTCATCTTACTGTATAGACAACCCCTCCCCTTATACTGTATACACAACCCCTTCCCTTATTGTACTGTATACACAATCCCTCCCTGTATAGAGAACCCCTCCCCTCATTGTACTGTATACACAACCCCTCCCTGTATACACAACCCCTCCCCTCATCATACTATATACACAACTCCTGCTATCATCATGCTGTATACACAACCCCTCCCCTCATCATGCTGTATACACAACCCCTCCCCTTATCATACCGTATACACAACCCCTCCCATCATCGTACTATATACACAACCCCTCCCCTCATCGCACCATATAAACAACCCCTCTCCTCATCAAACTGTCTGCCCAATCCCTCCTCTCATCATACTGTATACACAACCCCTCCCTTCATTGTACTGTATACACAGTCACTCCCCTAATCTTACTGCGTACACAACCCATCCCCTTATCGTACCATGTATAGAAATCCCTCCCCTCATAATACTGTACACACCACTCCTCTCCTCATCATATACAACCCCTCCCCTCATCGTATAGTAGATGCAGCCCTTCCCCTCATCGTACTGTATACACAGTCACTCCCCTAATCTTACTGCGTACACAATCCCCTCCCTTCCCTCATCATACATGTATAGAACCCCTCCCCTCATAATACTGTACAAACCACTCCTCTCCTCATCATACTGTATACACAAACCCCCCCTATTCGTACAATATACACATCCCCTCCCCATCATACTGCATACACAGCCCCTACCTTCATCGTACTGTAAACACATACACATACTTATCACACTGTATGCCCAAACACTCTTCTTACTGTATACACAACCCCTCCACTCATTGTACTGTACACACAACTCCTCCACTCATCGTACTGTATACACAACCCCTCCCCTTATTGCACTGTATACACAACTCCTCCACTCATCGTACTGTATACACAACCCCTCCCCTTATTGCACTGTATACACTGCCCCTCCCCTCATCATGCTGTATACACAGCCCCTCCCCTCATCATACTGTATACACAACCCCTCTCCTCATCATACTGTATACACAGCCCTCCCCTCATCATGCTGTATACACAGCCCCTCCCCTCATCATACTGTATACACAACCCCTCTCCTCATCATACTGTATACACAGCCTTTACCCTCATCATACTGTATACACAGCCCCTTCCCTCATCAACTGTACACAACTCCTCCCGTCATCATACTGTATACACACCCTTCCCCTTATCATACCATATACACAGCCCCTCCTCTCACTGTACTGTATAGACAGCCCCCTCCCCTCATCATATCATATACACAACTCCTCACCTCATCATACTATATACACTGCTCCTCCCCTTATCATACTGTATACACAACTCCTCCCCTCATCATACTGTTTACACAGCCCCTCCTGTCATCATACTGTTTACACAGCCCCTCCCCTCATCATATGGTATACACAACCCCTCCCCTCATTGAACTGTAAAGACAACCCCTTCCCTCATCATGCTGTATACATAGCCCCTCCCCTCATCATACTGTATACACAGCCCCTTCCCTCATCATACTGTATACACAGCCCTTCCCTTATCATGCCATATACTCACACCCCCTCCCCTTATCATCCCGTATACACAGCCCTTCCTCTCATCATACTGTATACACAAACCCTCCCATATATCATACGGTATAAACAACCACTCTCCTCATCTTAGTGTATGCCAAACACCTCCCCTCATCGTACTGTATACATAACCCCTCCCCTCATTGTACCTTATACACAACCCCTCACCTTGTCATACCACATACACAACCCCTCACCTTAACACTGTATACACAACCCCTCTTCTTATCATACTGTATACAAAATCCCCCTCATTGTACTGTCTACACAACCCCTTCCCTCATCATAATATATACAAAACCTCACCCCTCATTTTACTGTAGACACAACCCCTCCCCTTATCATACTGTATGCCCAACCCCTCATCTTACTGTATACACAACCACTCCCCTCAGTGAACTGCATACACAACCCCTGCCATTATACTGTATACACAATCCCTCCCCTTACCATACAGTATATACAACCTCTCCCCTCATTATACTGTATACATAACCCCTCCTCTCATCGTACCATAAGCATAATCCCTCCCCTCATCATATTGACTGCCCAACCCCTCCCATCATCATGCTGTATACACAGCCCCTCCCCTCATTGTACTGTAGGAACAACCCCTCCTCTTGCCATACAGTATGCCCAACCGCTCATCTTACTGTATACACAGCCCCTCCCCTCATCGTACTGTATACACAGTCACTCCTCCCATCTAACTGTATACACAGCCCCTCCCCTTATCTTACCGTATGCACAACCCCTCCCCTCATGATACTGTATACACAAACACTCTCCTCATCATACTGTATACACAACCCCCCTCATCGTACTGTATACACAACCCCTCCCCTCATCATACTGTATACATAGCCCCTCCTCTCATTGTACTGTAAACACAACCCCTCCCCTTATCATACTGTATGCCAACCCCTCATCTTACTGTATAGACAACCCCTTCCCTTATACTGTATACACAACCTCTCCCCTTATTACAGTATACACAACCTCTCCCTTCATCACAGCCCTTCCCTGTATACACAACCCCTCCCCTCATCATACTGTATACACAACCCCTCCTGTCATCATGCTTTATACACAGCCCCTCCCCTCATCATGCTGTATACACAACCTCCCTTATCATACCACATACACAACCCCTCCCCTCATAATACTGTATACACAAACCCTCTCCTCATCATACTGTATACACAACCCCCCTCATCGTACTGTATACACAACCCCTTCCCTCATTATACTGTATACATAACCCCTCCCCTCATCGTACTGTAGACACAACCCCTCCCCTTATCATACTGTATGCCAACCCCTCATCTTACTGTATAGACAACCCCTCCCCTTATACTGTATACACAACCCCTTCCCTTATTGTACTGTATACACAATCCCTCCCTGTATACACAACCCCTCCCCTCATTGTACTGTATACACAACCCCTCCCTGTATACACAACCCCTCCCCTCATCATACTATATACACAACTCCTGCTGTCATCATGCTGTATACACAACCCCTCCCCTCATCATGCTGTATACACAACCCCTCCCCTCATAATACTGTATACACAAACCCTCTCTTCATCATACCATATACAAAACCCCCCTCATTGTACTACATACACAACCCCTCCTGTCATCATGCTGTATACACATCGCCTCACCTCATTGTACTGTTTACATAACCCCTCCTGTCATCAAGCTGTATACACATCCCCTCCCCTCATTGTACTGTTTACAAAACTCCTCCTGTCATCATGCTGTATACACAACCCCTCCCCTCATTGTGCTTTATACATAGCCCATCCCCTCATTGTACTGTATACATAAACGTAAACCTGATGTATAAAGCCATGTCCAACCCGGAATTAATGGACATGCTGCACCTCAGAAAATCCAAATCTCATCGAGCTACACGCTCGAGAGACTTGAACCTCAGCACTGAAATAAATAGGATATGCTGCAGAGACAGATTCATAACCCAGAGGCTCCCTTCACTCTGGAATAAAATCCCAGTCCAGGTTAGGCAGAGTCCCTCATTGACTCTCTTCAAGAGGAATCTTGATGAGTGGATGTGAGATCGTAGGTTTACCCGGGGTATCACTTCTGTGTCACTGTTAGACAGAGGCACAGTATACTAACCTCGAAAAAGGGCATAGCAAAATAAATTTAAAATGGGTGGCAAACGCCAAACACATTCTGGCTAGGCTTATAAATGCCCTAGGGCAGATAGCCTAGTATGAACCTATGAACCTATAACCCGCTTCTATCATCATGTTGTATACACAGCCCCTCCACTCATCATTCTGTATACACAACTCCTCCCGTCATGCTGTATACACAGCCCCTTCCCTCATTGTACTGTATACACAACCTCCTCCTGTCATCATGCTGTATACACAGCCCTTCCCCTCATCATGCTGTATACACAACCCCTCCTGTCATCATGTTGTAAACACAACCCCTCCCCTCATTGTGCTGTATGCACAGCTCCTCGCTTTGTACTGTATACATATCCCCCTCCTGTCATCATACTGTATACACAACCCCTCCCCTCATTGTGCTATATACACAGCTTCTCCCCTCGTACTGTATACATAACCCCTCCTGTCATCATGCTGTATACACAGCCACTCCCTTCATCATGCTGTATATACAGCCCCTCCCCTCATTGTACTGTATACATAACCCCCTCCTGTCATCATGCTCTATACACAACCCCACCCCTCATCATACTGTATACATAGCCCCTCCCCTCACCATTCTGTAGACACAACCCCTCCTCTTATACTGTATGCCAACCCCTCATCTTACTGTATAGGCAACCCATCCCTTATACTGTATACACAACCCCTCTCCTTATCATACAGTATACACTACCTCTTCCCTCATCACCACCCTTCCACGTATACACAAGCCCTCCCCTTATCATACTGTATACACAACCCCTTCCCTTATTGTACTGTATACACAACCCCTCCCTGTATACACAACCCCTCCCCTCATTGTACTGTATATACAACCCCTCCCTGTATACACAACCCCTTCCCTCATCATACTGTATACACAACCCATCCTGTTATCATGCTGTATACACAACCCCTCCCCTTATCATACCATATACACAGCCCCTCCCGTCATAATACTGTATACACAAACCCTCTCCACATCATACTGTATACACAACCCCCTCATCATACTGTATACACAACCCCTCCCGCCATCATACAGTATACATAGCCCCTCCCCTCATCGTACTGTAAACCCAACCTCTCCCCTTATCATACTGTATGCCCAACCCCTCATCTTACTGTATACACAACCCCTCCCCTTATACTGTATACACAAACCCTCCCCTTATCATACAGTATACACAACCTCTCCCTTCATCACAACCCTTCCTGGTATACACAACCCCTCCCGCCATCATACAGTATACATAGCCCCTCCCCTCATCGTACTGTAAACCCAACCTCTCCCCTTATCATACTGTATGCCCAACCCCTCATCTTACTGTATACACAACCCCTCCCCTTATACTGTATACACAAACCCTACCCTCATCATACTGTATACACAACCCCTCCCCTCATTATACTGTATACACAAACCCTCCCTGTATACACAACCCATTCCCTCATCATACTGTATACACAACCCCTCCTGTCACCATGCTGTATACACAGCCCCTCCCCTCATCATGCTGTATACACAGACCCTCCACTCATTGTACTGTATACATAACCCCTCCTGTCATCATGCTGTATACACAGCCCCTCGCCTCATTGTGCTGTTCACACAACCCCTCCACTCATTGTACTGTATACACAACCCCCTCCTATCATCATGCTGTATACACAGCCCCTCCCCTCATCATGCTGTATACAGAGCCCCTCCCCTCATTGTACTGTATGCATAACCCCTACTGTCATCATGCTGTATACACAGCTGCTCCCCTCATCATGCTGTATACACAATCCCTCCCCTCATTGTGCTGTATACACAACCCCTCCCCTCATTGTAGTGTATACATAATCCCTCCTGTCATCATGCTGTATATACAGCTCCTTCCCTCTTCATGCTGTATGCACAGCCCCTCCCCTCATCATACTGTATACACAACCCCTCCCCTCATTGTACTGTATACACAACCCCTCACCTCATTGTACTGTATACACAACCCCTCCCCTCATCATACTGTATACACAATCCCTTCCCTCATTGTACTGTATACACAACCCCTCTCCTCATTGTACTGTATACACAACCCCTCCCCTCATCATACTGTATACACAACCCCTCACCTCATTGTAATGTATACACAACCCCTCCCCTCATCATACTGTATACACAATCCCTTCCCTCATTGTACTGTATACACAACCCCCTCCTCATTGTACTATATACACAACCCTCCCTGTATGCACAACCCCTCCACTCATCATACTGTATACACAACCCCTCCTGTCATCATGCTGTATACACAGCCCCTCCTCTCATCATGATGTATACACAACCCCCCCTTATCATCCGTATACACAGCCCCTCCCCTCATAATACTGCATACACAAATCCTCTCCTCATCATACTGTATACACAACCCCCCTCATCATCTGTATACACAACCCCTTCCCTCATCATACTCTATACATACCCCCTCCCCTCATCGTACTGTAGACACAACACCTCCCCTTATCGTACTGTATGTCAACCCCTCATCCTACTGTATAGACAACCCCTCCCCCTATACTGTATACACAACCCTTCCCCTTATCATACAGTATACACAACCTTTCCCCTCATCACAACCCTTCCCTGTATACACAACCCCTCCCCTCATCATACTGTATACTCAACCCCTTCCCTCATTGTACTGTATACACAACCCCTCCCCTCATACTGTATACACAACCCCTCCTTGTATACACAACCCTCTCCTCATCATACTATATACACAATCCCTCCTGTCATCATGCTGTATACACAGTCCCTCCACTCATCATGCTGTATACACAACTCCCCCTTATCTTACCGTATACACAACCCCTCCCCTCATAATACTGTATACACAAACCCTCTCTTCATCATACTGTATACAAAACCTGCCTCATCGTACTGTATACACAATCCCTCCCGTCATCATGCTGTATACACATCCCCTCCCCTCATTGTACTGTATACATAACCCCTCCCCTCATCATACTGTATACACAACACCTTCCCTTATTGTACTTTTTACACAAGCCCTCCCTGTATACACAACCCCTCCCTTCATTGTACTGTATACACAACCCCTCCCTGTATACACAGCCCCTCCCTTCATCATACTGTATACACAACCCCTCCTGTCATCATGCTGTATACACAACCCCTACATTAATCATACCGTATACACAGCCCCTCCCCTCATAATGCTGTATACACAAACCGTCTCCTCATCATACTGTATACACAACCCTCTCATCGTACTGTATACACAACCCCTCCCGTCTTCATACTGTATACATAGCTCCTCCCCTCATCATACTGTAAACCCAACCCCTCCCCTTATCATACTGTATGCCCAACCCCTCATGTTACTGTATACACAACCCCTCCCTTTCTACAAACCCTTTCCTTATCATACAGTATACACAACCTCTCCCCTCATCACAACCCTTCCCTGTATACACAACCCCTCCCCTCATCATGCTGTATACACAGACCCTCCCCTCATTGTACTGTATACATAACCCCTCCTGTCATCATGCTGTATACACAACCCCTTCCCCTCATTGTGCTGTTCACACAACCCCTCCCCTCATTGTATGGTATACATAACCCCCTCCTATCATCATGCTGTATACACAGCCCCTCCGCTCATCATGCTGTATATACAGCCCCTCCCCTCATTGTACTGTATACATAACCCCTCCTGTCATCATGCTGTATACACAGCCCATCCCCTCATCATGTTATATACACAACCCCTCCCATCACTGTGCTGTATACACAACCCCTCCCCTCATTGTACTGTATACATAATCCCTCCTGTCATCATGCTGTATGCACAGTCCCTCCCCTCATCATGCTGTATGCACAGCCCCTCCCCTCATCATGCTGTATACACAACCCCTCCCCTCATTGTACTGTATACACAACCCCTCACCTCATTGTACTGTATACACAACCCCTCTCCTCATTTTACTGTATACACAACACCCCTGTCATCATGCTGAATACACAACCCCTCCCCTCACTGTGCTGTATACACACCCCCTCCCCTCAATGTACTGTATACATAACCTATCCTGTCATCATGCTGTATACACAGCCCCTCCCCTCATCATGCTGTATACACAACCCCTCCTGTCAACATGCTGTATACACAACCTCTCCCCACATTGTGCTGTATAAACTACCCCTCCCCTTATTGTACTGCATACACAACCCCCTCTTGTCATCATGCTGTATACACAACCCTCCCCTCATTATACTGTATACATAATCCCTCCTGTCATCATGCTGTATAGAAAACCCTCCTGTCAACATGCTGTATACACAACCCCTCCTGTCATCATGCTGTATACACAACCCCTCCTGTTATTGTACTATCTACAAAACCCCTCCCCTCATCATACCACATACACAACCCCTACCCTCATTATGCTGTCTGCCCAAACCCTCCCCTCATCATACTGTATACACAACCCCTCCCCTCATTGTACTGTATACAAAGCCCTTCCCTGTATACACAACCCCTCCCCTCATCATACTGTATACACATTCCCTTCCCTCATTGTACTGTATACACAAGCCCTCTCCTCATTGCACTGTATACACAACCCTGCCTGTATACACAACCCCTCCCCTCATCATACTGTATACATAACCCCTCCTGTCATCATGATGTATACACTGCCCCTCCCTTCATCATGCTGTATACACAACCCCCCTTATCATACCATATACACAGCCCCTCCCCTCATAATACTGTATACACAAACCCTCTCCTCATCATACTGTATACACAACCCCCTTATCGTACTGTATACACAACCCCTCCCCTCATCATACTGTATACATAGCCCCTCCCCTCATCCTCCCATGCCCAGAGTAAACAACCCCCCTTTTCATCATGCTGTATACACAACCCCTCCCCTCATTGTACTGTATACACAACCCCTCCTGTCATCATACTGTATACATAGCCCCTCCCCTCATGATACTGTAGACACAACCCCTCCCCTTATCATACTGTATGCCAACCCTCATCTTACTGTATAGACAACCCCTCCCCTTATACTGTATACACAACTCCTCCCCTTATCATACAGTATACACAACCTCTCCCCTCATCACAACCCTTCCCTGTATACACAACCCCTCCCTTCATCCTACTGTATACACAACCCCTTCCCGTCATGCTGTATACACAACCCCTCCTCTCATCATGCTGTATACACAACTCCTCCCCTCATCATGCTGTATACACAGCCCCTCCCCTCATTGTGTTGTATACATAACCCCTCCCCTCATTGTACTGTATACATAACCCCTCCTGTCATCATGCTGCATACACAGACCTTCCCCTCATCATGCTGTATACACAACCCTTCCCATCATCATGCTTTATACACAACCCCTCCCCTCATTGTACTGTATACACAACCCCTCCCATCATCATGCTGTATACACAACCCCTCCCCTCATTGTGCTGTTTGCACAACCCCTCCCCTCATTGTACTGTATACACAACCCCTCCCCTCACTGTTCTGTAATACACAATCCCTCCCCTCATTGTACTGTATACATAACCCCTCATCATCATGCTGTATACACAGCCCCTCCCCTCATCATGTTGTATGCACAGCCCCTCCCCTCATCATGCTGTATACACATCCCCTCCCCTCATCATGCTGTATACACAACCCCTCCCATCATCATGCTGTATACACAGCCCCTCCCCTCATCATGCTGTATGCACAGCCCCTCCCCTCATCATGCTGTATATGCAACCCCTGCCCTCATTGTGCTCTATACACAACCCCTCCTGTCATCATTTTGTATACACAACCCCTTCCATCATCATGCTGTGTACACAACACACCACTACAAAATAAAATGTAGTCAGATACCTAGGTACTTGGATTGATTGTTCTACGTCTTTTGACTTTCATGTGATAATGATTCAGAAAATTCTTACATGTAGCCCAGACAATTGCCAAAGGAATATCATCAATGTCTAAAGATGTAATCACACCCTCGTACTCTGCATTGATCAGATCAGATCAATTACTGAGTAAAATGACCCTTTTGAAATGCATATCACAAAACATATCAAGAATTAGAATGAACCCAAAGGATTCTCACCTAAGAGATCACAGGTCTAAAGTCCATGATCTGTCAAGAGAGGCTGGAAGGTCTATTTGTTTATTCAGTGTCTTACAGACTTTGAGGTGATGCATCTGTCTCACTTACTGAGGCATTAGCTACCCAGTTGTCCTGGCCTTCCTATTTTTCCACAAGTCTAATATGTCCACTAGTACTTACACCTGAGACCTAAATCTTCAAAAACAGGTAAATAAAACACAGTGGTGGGGCAGGCTTGTAGCTCAGCATGTCTCAGACCTCTGGAGCAAACGTCTGCTCTGTGTTAATTAGGGTAACTCACTATCTTTAAACATAAACCAGATGATTGGGTGGGTGCCCACAAATTGTCTCAGGGATTAAAGGAGGTGTATCCTTAGGAAGGGTACAGGCAAGGTGTGAATGGTCATAAGACTCAGTGGCTTTGGACGTTGGACTGTTTGTATGAATGTAGGAGTCTGTAATACATTTGTGCTTCTTTTTGCAGAGAGCAGTATGAACCTCTGTATTTTCTTTGAGAAAGTCTTTTGCTCTTTGAGGTTTACTACAAATACAAATGTAAGTATTGGTAGGGATATTCTAATTGTGATAGAATTCTGTGAGGTAGAAGGTATGACCAACTGGAGATTCTGCAGCAAGCAGCATTGGTTATCACCAGCAGTTTAGGTGATGTAGAGAGCATGGGCACTGCTACGATGCAGGCACAGATTGCTAGGAATGCCTGCATGCATAGGAACTGCTACAATGCAGGCACAGATTGCTAGGAATGCCTGCATGCATAGGAACTGCTAC
Source organism: Protopterus annectens (assembly GCF_019279795.1). NCBI lineage: Eukaryota > Metazoa > Chordata > Ceratodontiformes > Protopteridae > Protopterus > Protopterus annectens. The sequence continues at coordinate 41,202,956 of NC_056743.1, read as the reverse complement.
GATGCAGGCACAGATTGCTAGGAATGCCTGCATTCATAGGAACTGCTATGATGCAGGCACAGATGGCTAGGAATGCCTGCATGTATGGAAACTGCTACAATGCAGGCACAGATTGCTAGGAATGCCTGCATTCATAGAAACTGCTACGATGCAGGTACAGATTGCTAGGAATGCCTGCATTCATAGGAACTGCTATGATGCAGGCACAGATTGCTAGGAATGCCTGCATTCATAGAAACCGCTACGATGCAGGTACAGATTGCTAGGAATGCCTGCATTCATAGAAACTGCTACGATGCAGGCACAGATTGCTAGGAATGCCTGCATTCATAGAAACTGCTACGATGCAGGCACAGATTGCTAGGAATGCCTGCATTCATAGAAACTGCTACGATGCAGGCACAGATTGCTAGGAATGCCTGCATTCTTTTGTCAGCAGGATCCTGGGTGAGTTCTCGATAGCCATTAATGAATAGGTAGCGGGATTCAGTGTACAAAGAGATAAAATAGTCTTCGTGCCTTAGCTGTTGTTTTGAGAGAAAAGCAGTGTTTACAAGAGATGTAGCATTTGGAAAATTCCAGCTTCATGTTTATTTTCTACCATAATAAGAAACCAGACATGTGGACAATTATTGAACAAATGAATTTAAAAGTGGGTATGTTCTGACTGAATGTCATATGAATGTCACCTGGTTTAAACCCTGCAGTGATGTGTGGCCCACAGGAGTTTGCTTGTAGTTATATGCACATCTTTGCTTGCTGTTCTGTTAATTGGGCTATGTTGCTGACAGTTAAATTATAACAGAGATTAGGAAGTTGTAATGCATGAGTTAGCATAATTCTCAAATTTATCATCAGAACGGTTTTCTTCTACTAGAAGAAAGGGAGAATTCATGGTCTCTTAGAATGCATTAAGTATGGTGTCTAGTTGTTTGATATGACCATGATTGCTTGTAATTTGTTTGCAGATGTGACAGAGTGGGAAGAATTAAAGTTTGATCATGTTTACCAGAATAAGTTTTTTGAATTCAGTATAAGCCTGTTTCTGCATTGTGTTCTACTGTATCAGCCTTCTGCTGCAGTTCATTAATGAGTTCTCTCTTGTGGTTAACATTTGCTATGTATTGTTTTTACCATCTTTCTGGGGAAAGTCGCTGTATAGTATTTTCTTGAAATATTAGAAACTTCCAGTAGATGACAGCTTTCTTTATTACAAGTTGTTATAGCTGAGTAAATTTGTGACACATTAACATAACAAAGACTGGAAATACTACAGAAATGAGAAACAGCTGCATCCGCGTTTGTATGTAATATTGTATGTAATAATTGTTTGTATTATGCTTTATTGCAACTCTCTTCTTTAATCCATAATTGAGTGAAATGGAAAATGGCATTCTCCTTGCAGAGCTGAACATTTTTTGGGGGGTAAAAAAAAGTGATGGCCCCCCATCTGAGACAGAGGCTGTTACAAAAGGTGTAGCAAAGCATGATATTCAGAGTCACAGCACATTTTTTCAAGCATCCTTTAGAAAAAGTATGACCTATTAAGAGTAGTGTATGTCTACAGCTTTCTAACTGAAGCATGTAATTGAGAGTAATGTGTGTCTATGCCTTTCTGACTGAAGCATGCAACTGAGAGTAATGCATGTCTACGGCTTTCTACCTGAAGCATGCAACTAAGAGTAATGCATGTCTATGGCTTTCTAATTGAAGCATTTAACTGAGAGTAATGCATGTCTACAGCTTTCTAAATGAAGCATGTAACTGAGAGTAATGCATGTCTATGGCTTTCTAACTGAAGCATGCAATTGAGAGAAATGCATGTTTATGGCTTTATAACTTGAGCATGTAACTGAGAGTAATGCGTGTCTACAGCTTTATAACTGAAGCATGCAACTGAGAGTATGTCTATGGCTTTCTAACCGAAGAATGCAGCTAAGAGTAATGTGTCTCTATGGTTTTCTACCTGAAGCATGCAACTAAGAGTAATGCATGTCTACGGCTTTCTAACTGAAGCATGTAACAGAGTAATGCATGTCTACAGCTTTCTAACTGAAGCATGTAACTGAGAGTAATGCATGTCTATAGCTTTCTAAATTAAGCATGCAATCGAGAGTAATGCATGTCTATAGCTTTCTAACTGAAGCATGCAATTGAGAGTAATGTGTCTCCATGACTTTCTAACTGAAGCATGCAAGTAAGAATAACGCATGTCTAAGGCTTTCTAACTGAAGCATGCAACTGAGAGTAATGTGAGTCTACGGCTTTCTACTTGAAGCGTGCAGCATAGAGTTGTACCGAATTTGCATACAGACAGGATTTCTGATGTAGAAACATCCAAGTGATTGTGTAGATTAGTGACTTCCCTGAGTCACTGCTGTGCTGTGTTGGCACTGATTGACAAGCACTCCAGATTCACATCTGAGCAATTCAGTTACTGACAGGCACTTCCAATTTAATAGACAGTGGTATTGTTTAAAAAAAGTCATACATCACTATGTATTGTGCTTTTTCCCTACTACTCATTAGGAAAAGTGGACCTCACATACATTGTACTGCAGTTTCTCAGAAAGCCTGTGGTGTAGAGTTAGACAGTGAAAGAAAAAAAATTATAGTGCATCTGCACTTAAGGTTACAACCTATTTAAGTGTCAGGAGACCAAGACTGTCCATTTGTCTGAAATTATTATTTTATATTGGGGTAAGACCCCCCCTGCACCCCTTGCAATCTTTGTTACATATTATAAACTCCAATTTGGTTTGTTATTGCCCAGAAATGTGGAAATGCTTATGTTTTCACAAAATGGTGGTGCTGCCACAGACGCCAGTCTGCCTCGACGTTGTCGATTCAAACTCTCTTATGCGACCTACCGGCGGCATTATATGCTCCTTCGCTGAAGGTTGTGAAGGTTGTGCGTTAGGCAAGGCAGCCAGCAAAAACTCTACTGCCAATCATTAGGACCGGAGTTGGCTGTGCTGTTACTAACAAACGAAAAGCCGAAAGATTTACCTTCCTCCTTTTCTGCTTTTTGAAACACCAGGCTGGACTTTTTCTAACATAAGAACTTGTAGTTTGTAAAAGGAATATATCCCTTGTGTGGTGTGCTGAATTCTTTAAAAGTGCTCACAGGATTGTTAAGATGCTCTAATTTTAATGAACGACTCTAAAGACTATTTTGCCCCAGTGATAATTAGCATATATGTTAGAGTATATTTTCAACAGAAAAATAAAACCTTTTCACATTTGGCAATGTAGCTTGCAGGCAAATGTGACCACCCATATTTTGTGTTTTGCTATTAAATTTCTGTCAGTGTACCCGTTTGATAACAATTTAGGTCCACTGGACAGACAGACTCAGGGCCACCTGGGAGCCATGTCTAGTTAAATGACTTGCTGATTTACGAAGGCTTGCACGGAGTCTAAGAGTAGTGTAAGACAGCAGACAACCAATATGTCTGCCGAGCGATCCAGCAATAGCTGGCAGGGGCGTGCATGAGAGCTTCTAAAGCTACTCTTGCACAGACAGTGTTATGGTATGCAAATTACCTTATTTGCTGCTGAAAGCTATGCAAATGAGGTAAATTGTGATCCAGGAAACACTAACCAGTCCGTGTAAGAGTAGTGTTATTTGTAGAAATGTACTCCGTTGGTAATGGAATACCGTTCTGCAAATAGCTAAATGGAGCTATGACAGCTCCAAATAAAGATGCATATAGTTGAGGAAGCATGCCAATGGCCAAATATAAGGCCATTGGCATTTGCAAATGTTGTAAATCCTTAAAATACATTTTTTCCCCGATCGCCGATTTTTAAGTGCAGCGCCGCGCAAATGTGTGGCACTTTAAATAAAATGAAAAACATTGAAAAATACCCAAAAATGGGCATTTTCATTAAAAAGCTTGTTCTGCCATGCAGGTGAATGGCAGGCTGAAAACAACATGGCCACTGAGTAGTGGTTGCTAAGGGAGGAAACCTCAGTGTGAGAGATGTAACCAAGCATTAGGAGGCAGTCCTATGCAAATGAGGATAAGGATAGTGAATCCCAATTTTCCCCAGCATGTGAGCCATGTCCCTAGAGTGTAAGTGTAGGAGTAGGGGAGTAGTAGAGTAGAAGATAGGTGACATCATGAGGGGGTATGTCTGAAAGACTGTAAGCTTATTGGAGCACAGTGGCTTGTGTTTGCCCTGAGGTGCTCAGGATTGCAAGAGGCGCGTCTACAGTTGTTCTAGCTGAAAACAAGAAACCAAAGGCGTACGCCGTGGATATATCTGAAATTTCTTGCAAACGGGCACACAGTGTGTGCGCGCGTGCGCACCCGTATGTTTGCGCTTGTTTGTGCGGCACTGCCCTGGGCAGAAACAGAAAGGGAAAAGGAAGGAAAAGAAGTAGTAGGAAGTAAACCAAGAAGAACTAGCAGAGTTGCCAGGTGAAATATATCAGAATCAGCCAATTACACAGGCAGTAGACTAGCCCAGCCCAGCCCAGCACTTTAAACTCTGCAAACAGCAGTCTACCCTGGTTTTTCCCAAGAACTCTGCAACACTGCAGTATACAAAGAGTGAAAACTTAAAAAGCTTAAGTCAGACAAAATGTTAGGGGCTGCTATTGATATCATAAACCAACATATGCAAGATGCTGAGGGTGGTGATGTTGTGAATGCTGCTGAGCAACCCACAGTGAGGAGACGGAGAAGAGTGTACAGACCCAGGGTAACCTACCAGGGGCTACATGAGCTGGAGATAGTGGAGCGCTATAGAGTGGACAGAGACCTCCTGCAGCAAATTGTTGAGCTGTGCCAGCCACGCCTCACACACAGACCTAACAGAGGGGAACCCATCCCAGTGGATACCAAGGTATGTGTTGGCCTACGAATACTAGCTACAGGTACCTTCCAGAGACCAACTGGTGATATGATGGGGGTTTCACAGGCATCAGCATCCAGGGTACTGTACCAGTTCCTGGATGCCATGTCAGCACATGTCGGTGACCACGTATATTTCCCCAATTCCCGTGAGGCATTGGCCAGCAATATGTGCCTTTTCCACCAAATAGCAGAATACCCTGAGGTAGTGGGTGCAATAGACTGCACACACATACACATCAAATCACCACCCGATGAGTGGGGTAGGATCTACATCAACCGCATGGGCTTCCCCTCCATCAACTGCCAGGTCATGTGCGATGCCCAGGGCATAATAATGAATGTGTGTGCTGGCTGCCCTGGAAGCTATCACGATTCCCACATCTGGCATCTGACACAGCTTTAACAGAGATTTGCCAATGGGGACATCCCTGACAGTCACCTAGTGGGGGATGCTGGATATGCACTGGAGCCGTGGCTGATGACACCCATCAGAAATGCACACACACCCGAAGAAGAACTCCATAATGAGGCACACGCACAAACAAGAAACATTATTGAGTGTGTGTTTGGGATGCTCAAGTCATGGTTCCGGTGCCTGGACACATCTGGTGGAGCCTTGCAGTACTCACCAACTACATGTACCCAAATTGTCATGGTATGTGCCATGCTACACAATATGATCCTGCGAAAACAGCTGCAACAGGAACAGCATGAGGCAGGGCCAAACAGCCCCCCACTATTGCCAAGGCTTGCACAGGCACAGCGTGACTTGGAGGAGGAACAACCTGAGCCTGCCCCAGTAGGCAGAACGAGGCGTGCCCAGTATGCCTTGGCAAAGAGGCAATGCATAGCACATACACTGACTCAGTAGGAACCCTGGAAATGGCACCTCTCTCTGACTTGCACATACAATAAAAGGGATGCCTAACTTGACACTACCTGTTTTCAAACATGTATAGGGAGTGTACTATGTGCATCTGACATAGGTAGCCCTGCAGCACCACCTGAGGCATGGTTGCCCTATTTTAAGCAATATAAAGCACTGTTAAGCACATTTTACCACTATTTAGCATATTTAAACACAATTGCATGGAGCTGCGCACCACGCTAACTAGCGCAATGTCGGGCAACATTGAGCAATGTTGGGCAATGTTGGGCAAAGTCAGGCAAGGTTGGGCAAAGTTGAGCAAAGTCAGGTAAACATGCTCACACCTGCTTTACTGTTCCTTAAGCAGTCTGGTCTGCCCAGCAGGAAAATAAAAAGCAGTGACAGGGCTCGGACTCAGGATACTGTGCACTATAGTCACAGCACTGAACCACTAAGCCATGACAGCATTTCACTGGCACAGACACAGCAGGACAATTGTAGACTAATGCAAACACAAACAAATGCTGTATCATGCCCTCTGCAGAGGCATATGAGTAACTTCCACCAGACCTATGCAGACAGATGTCAGCAGGCCAGGCAGTGTGATGTGGGTTGGGTAGGCTATGAAGTCACAAACTAATATACGTGAAATTGGAAGCTAAGGTCTGTAGTACAGTAGTATGCCTCAAGCCAGTATGACAGGCAACAGTACAGACTGAAATGGAGTACCTGACATAGCAGTGCAGGCCTAGCAAATGTGTATAAGTGTCAGGTGAACCCCTCATCCTATGTACACCCACAGTAACAATCAGGTGTGCCCCCGGGTAGAAATGTACAACTAAGAGCTGTCCCCCCGTATGTAGAAATGTTGATAAGTCTATGCAAAGTGACTCATGGAAGCCCTGCAGGCACAGTGTGCTTCCTGTTGATGTACAACACAAAGGTGAGCCCTGAAGTAGAAACCAACTTAATTTTTCACACACATATAGTATATATGTCCATAGTGGGCATGCTCACACACTTTAACAAATTTAGCAAATTTCAGTCAGCAACATACTGAAAGGTCATACTGGGCATGCTCGCACACTTAGGCCATGTCTGAGTACAGCAGTGAGCCACACATATCTGGCAGTTGCGGTTCTTACCCCAGAAACTTGTCACTATTCACCAATCCTGCCTTGCGCACACAGTTATATGAAAACAGACCCATATAATATATTGGACTCCTGTCATAATCAAACTATGTACTAACAGAGGCATACTTAAGTTGTTCAAAGAAAGTGAAAATTCAAAGAAGATCAATAAATCTCAGATCAGTATCATCAATAAACAATGAGCACTACTAACATTATCCAATCCATGTTCTGGCAAAAATATTGTCAAAGAGTCCATAGAGAACCATGAAGCTTTCTTTCGCTATGTCATAAATATCAATGTAAACTCATATATGTTCTGAGTCAGTGCAAACTTTAAATGAATACATGTACATGACTGACATTGCCAACATCTTGTCAGACAGGTTCATACATATTTACCCCCCTGTCACTGACAAAAGGGTCCATTATCATGCCTGGAGATTATGAAAACCCAGCAATCACATATACAATGGTTAAACAGCTCTTTGTTTCCCTAGCTATGTCATATGTGAACTACAAAACAAACAGACCCTGTACCTGAACAGTCTGTTGAGACTCACCCTCTATACAGGATATGAAACTGCCGAATGTTTGGCACACTCCACAAGTGTTGGTGCACAACAGACCATGGAAACTATTGTTCTATAAGCCTACTAAATCTGATCTGCAAGGCCATGGAGTCCATCATGATGGAACTCATAAACAGAGCTATTGGGAGCCTACAAACACCCAACCCTACCCATTTTGGTTTGGACAGGGGCAGATCATGGTTCCCAAACCTGCTAGACTGTTTTCAAGGCAGTCACCCAGGACATACATCAATGAAATGAGCTAGACATGTCCCACATAGACCTTGAAAAGCCCTTTTCCAACATCCCAGACACATGTCATATCCACAAAATCAACAACCTGTGCATAAATATGTATGCCATCTGATGGATTGCCAACTGGGGCACAGATAGATCCCACAAGGTAAGAACTGTTGTCTCCTGTTCAAGCTGGTAACAACTGCTGTCCCCTATGGCTCAGTGCTAGGACCCCTCCTGTCTGGTGTACACTTTTCAGAAATACAGTCAAACACATGAGGGCTAAGTTTAGCAAAGTTTGTGGATGACTGCAAAAAAGTTGTCATAATCAATGTTTGGGACAACAGAGACATCCTTAAAAAGAGTCTCAGTCAGACAGATGTGGTGTCAAAGTTATGGCCTCGAGCTACAGTCATACAAATACCACATAGGTGCCAACACCCTAAATATGGAGGTGATAATAAGGTATCTATGGACACATGTGGATAGTCATCTCTACTTCCAGAAAGACATTCATAAAGTGGTTAGAAAATCATGCTGTGTCCCCACAAACTGCCAAGGTCTTTGCATGTAGGTCAAAGGAGGTTCCCCCTACTCATCAGTCATCAGACCAGTCAGAGAGTACCACAACATACTTGCAATGAATCTGACTAGGCACCTTCAGCAGCTGGAAAGACCACTGAAGTACCTCAACAAGAGGATTACTGGCCTCAGACAGTTGCCTCATGCAACAAGACTGAATTGAACTCAATCTCTACTCTGTTGCATACTGTCTACTCAGGAGATCTCTGGCCAACAGACAGGTCCATGTCCAATGCAGAACTGATGTACATGCGCTATCTGAAGTAAACCCAAGCTCACTGTACCGCATGCTCTAGGGATATCATCATCACAACATTAAATAGAACATGTTGGAAGGATACATTACTAACTCACAGAAGTCCCTTGCTTTGGAACAGGCTCCCAATCGACATTAAGCTGAGACCCTCACTGACACTCTTCCAGAGGAGGCTTGATGAGTGTATGTGAAACTAAACTGTCACACCATGGATCACTTTATCAGCTCTACTACACAGAGGCCTAGGGAACTAACTCCATGGGTGGTGATAGCTGCACACTCTGGCCATACTAATATATGTCTTCAGGCAGATAGTCTATTACCTACCTATGTACCTATATATATATATATATATATATATATATATATATATATATAGATGGAACACAGTATAATAATCCAAAGATGGATGGACAGAGATGTGTGTAAGAGGGTGACCGTGACAGGGAGCCATCCAGGACTGTCCCACCCAGCACACATCCCAATGGTACGAAAGACATGAGGTGCACATCTCTCCCACTATACATAACAGCCACCAGTATCTGTAAGCATTACAGTGTATGTGGTCCATGTGCCTGCTGTACAACATGACTGTACAATGAAGTACACATCTACTATCTGTAGACATGTACCTGTCACATAGGTTCATAAGTATGTAGTAGACTATCGCCATGAAGGCATATATCAGCCTACGCAAGTTGTGCAGCTTTCACCACATCATTGGGTAGTCTCCCAAGGTCTAGTTCTAATAGTTAGTAGCCTAAGCCCCTTTCTAGTGGAGCTGCTGATGCGATGCCTGGCATGAATTGTCTGTTTCCTATCCACTCATTAAGGTTCCAATTGAAGAGTGTCAGCGAGGGGTTCTGTCTGATGTTCTGTCTGATGTACATTGGGACTCTGTTCCACAGTAAGGAAAGTGTCTGGGATGGTACTCTATCCCACCAGCATGTTATATTCATCGTTGTGATGAGGTTCATATCCCTGGAATGTGTAGGGCGACTCACTGTTGTTATCTGTAGATGGAACATGTTCAACAGTTATGTGCTGGACATGGCTCTGTATGTTAGGCAGAGTGTGCCTCTGAGTAGGCGGCATGCAACGAAGAACAGATTTAGTTTTACCAGTTGTGTTGCATAACACAACTGTTTGAGGCCAGTAATCCACTTGGTGAGGTACCTATGTGGTCCCTACAGCTGCTGGATATGCTAAGTCGAGTACATCCAAAATGGTGCACTGTACTCAATGATGGGTCTGATGATGTAAGAGTAGAGTGCCAACACTAACTCTTTGGATCCTGATGCAAACCCTTTGTTGATTAGGTGGGCCACATAGGATCTCCCAATCACTTTGGCAACATAGTTGTCAAAGGAAAGATGACTATCTACTTGTGTCCTCAGATCCCTTATCACCTTGTCATTTTTAAGAGGGTAACACCTACATGGTAGTTTGTGGGTATTTTGTTTTCAACAAAGAGGATCACTATGCATTCCTCCACAGTGAGCTTTAGGCCATGATTCTGACACCACACATCTGTCTCATAGAGTCCCTTCTGGAGAATATGTCTGTCGTCCGGGGAATCTATTATGGCAAACACTTTACAGTTCCCAACAAACTTAGTCAACCACAACCCTCCTGTGTTGGCATGTACATTTGAGAAGTCTATACCAAACAGGAGGGACCCCAGGACTGAACCCTGGGGGACACCAGTCATTACCGGTGTAGAATCTGACATGTAGCCAGCAACTCTTAATGTGTGGGATCTATCTGTGAGCCAGTTTGCAATCCATCTTGTGATGTATGGATTCATGGCCAGCTTGGTGAGTTCATTTATGATACCTGACTGGGGAATGGTGTCAAAGGCCTTAGAGAGGTATAGGTAGGCTGTGTTGAGCTCATTTCAATCATCTGTAGCCTGGGTAACTGTCAAAGAAATCCTCCCATTTCAGGAGGCATGGTCTGCATTTGACAAAGCCAAACTGGGTGTGCTCAACTGTGTAAAGGTTCCCAATCTCTGTATTGTTGACTTCCATTATGATTGGCTCCATTGCCTTGCAGAACACACTCGTCAGGCTCATAGAGCATGAATGCCAAGGGGTTTGTGTGGCCCCACCCCTGTGGAGTGTGAAGAACATTGCTGTGCAATATTCTATGGGTACATATCCTGTAGAGAGCATGTAGAGAGAGGTGTAGGTATCCTTGATGAATATGGATACATCCTCACCCTATGTGCTATGATTCAGGTTCTGATGCTGGAAGGTACGGAATGAGTAGTATCCTGGTAGTGCTGGTGTGCTGTCTGGAGCCTTGAACTAGGTTTCTGTTACTGCACAGATATCAATATCCTCCATAATGAAAAGTGCCTCGAGTGTGTGCATCTGGAGGCTGAGACTTCTGGCAATGAGTAGCATTTAGCTCACTTTGTTATTATTTGTGTTGGTTATGGGGTTTGGTTTGTCCTGCGTGACCGGTGTTCCACACCTGAAGTCAGCGCCTCATTGGTCCCATCTAACCATAAGCTAATTACCCTACATATCCACATTCTGGACCCACACCCCCATTAAGGAAACCATGTTAAAAATGTCTCCAAAGCCAACTTCATGCTTCTTAAGACAGAAGTGCTGAACTGCAGGACACCCATGCAGATGTGCAATACAGTTACAACTACTGAATCCTTCCCAATTGCACTTTATAAGCACTTACATGACTTCATGCATCGTGCTATCCCAAACTGAACCAAGATGCTATCCTCAAAGAAAAGGAAGCCAATCTGGTGTTCCCCTGCCATAAACAAACTGCACAACAGAAGGAAGAAAATGTTGCAAAAGAGGATAAAATCCCATGAGTGGAGGAGCTCCATGGTCAACATCAGTAAGAAGCTGTGATCCCTGATAAAATCCTCCAAAGCTAGTTATGAAAACAAAATCAACACTGATTCTAAAGACAACCACAAAGCATTCTATGGCTATGTCAAGAATCTCAATGGTAACACTCAGATCTGCTCTGAGTTACAGCACAATGGCACTAAATATACAGACCCAACTGATATTGCCAACATCCTGGCAGATAGGATCAGTGCTAACTTTACCCCCCTCTCACCCATGAAAGAGCACATCTCTATAACGGAAGACTGCAAAGTTGCTGTCATCACAGCTGCACAGGTAAAAAACACTCTCCAAAACCAGGAACACAGCATCCATGGGACCAGATAACTTCCCAGGCTGTGTTCTATACAAACTACAGAATGAACAGGCACCACACCAATGTACCATGTTCAGTCATAGCCTCACCTCAGGCTTTGTGACTGCTGAATGGCGCACAGCAACCGGTTATCCCACTACACAAGGGTGGAGACACCACAGACCCCAGGAACTAGTGCCCCATTAGCCTGATGAGCCTGCTCTGCAAGGCCATGGAATGTATCATCATATAAATTATAAAAAAAAGACATTGGTAATCTCCAAACTCTGGACCACAACCATGTTGGGTTTGTAAAATGCAAATCATGTCTCCTAAACCTGATAGACGTTATTGAAGCAGTCACCAGAACCATAGACAAGGGTAAGGTGGTACACAGCCTATGTATATCTTGTATATCTTCAACACCATCCCCCACTCTGGAATTATAGATAAACCCACTAAACTAGGTATAAATTGCTATGTCACAAGAAGGGTTGCCAACTGGCTCACTGACAGAACACACACTGTGAAAGTAGCAGACTCCAAGTACGACTTTAGACCAGTGACAAGTGCAGTACCACAGGGTTCAGTCCTGGGTCCTGTCCTGTTTGGTATCTACTTCCCTGAAGTAAACTTTAACATGGAAGGTGTGTGGCTAAAGAAGTTTCCAGATGACTGCAAACTAGGATCCATAATTAAAACTACTAAAGATGTGGACATCCTACAAAAGGGCCTCACTGAGACAGATGCCTGGTGTCAACCATGGCCTCAAGCTCAATGCCAAAAAGTGCATTGTCATCCCCTTTGGTAAAAACTCTGTAGCTATGAACTACAACATAGGTGGTAGTATACTTAACACTGAAAATGTGATAAGAGACCTTGGGTCACAGGTGGACAGTGGACCCACCTGTGATAATCACATCCCCACAGTAGTCAGGAAATCCTTCTACGTGGCACACCTCATCACAAAAGGTGTCTCATGCAGAATAGAAGAGGACATTGTTCCCCTCCACTCATCACTCACTAGACCCATAATAGAGTACAACGCCCCTTTTGCTATGTACCTCACAAGACATCTACAAAAACTGGAAAGCCTGCAGAAATACCTCACAAAGAGCATTAGCGGCCTGAAATACATGCCATACACAGACCGTGTCAAAATGCTCCAGCTGTACTCTCTCGCATATTGCCTACTCAGAGGTGATCTCTGCCTAACATGCAAAGCTATGTCAAACACAGAGTTATTGGACATGCTCCACGTAAAACACTCACAATCCCTCTGATCTTTGGCCCCAAAACTCAGAGTGAAATACAAAAGGAAGGGGTGTATCCATTTACCTTATGGATACCCACACCTTCAGGTTAGTGGCACAGCATGAGGCCTTGGAGACCATACAAGTGCAACTAACATTGGACAAAGCTGCTTATTAGACTGTAGCCTGCTACAGATCACCTACCTTGTCTCAGGAACCTCACTCAGTATTCCTGAGAACAGTGGAAAATATAAAGGTCCTATCAAACACCATTATATGAGGAGATTACAACTACCCAAACATTGACTGGGAGAATTACTCGTGTACAACGTCCTTTGCCCAATGCTTCCTAGAGTATAAAAACTCAAACACCCTGGAACAGCTGGTCACCATGCCCACTAGAGGTGACAACATACTGGACCTGATCATCACCAGCATGGGGTACCAGTGTTCCACAACAGAGATAAACCCCTCGCTGGTAATATCAGATCATAAAGTAATCACACTGGTCATCCACATCACGTTCAGTCAAGGAAACCACTGTGAAGAAATTTTCAAAAGCAAACTGCACACTTCTCAAGACCAAAGTGGAAAATTCCAAAGCCCCCTTGCTATAGGATAATGATATACAATCTGCAGAATCATTTACAAGTGCATTCTATGAGCATCTACAGGGATGCATGGATCGAGACATCCCAAATAAAACCAAGATGCACTCCTCCAAAAATAAGAAACCAATCTGGTGGTCATTGCCCATAAATAAGCCATACAACAGAAGGAAGAAATGAACACATGATAGAGCAAACTTCACAAAAGGAAAGCATCACTGATCATTATTAGGAAGAAACAATGATCGCTCATAAAATAATCCAAGACCAGTTTCTAAAGACAAATTGCCAAGGAATGTAAGAATAACAACCACAAAGCCTTCAGAAGCTATACCAAACATTTAGGTGGCAACTCTCAAATATGCTGTCAGCTACTGCAAAATGGCAAAAAATACACTGAACCAACTGACATTGCCCACATCCTGGTGGACAAGTTCAGTGCCAACCCCCCCATCACCCCTAAAAATGGCCTGTGTCCATCCCAGAAGAATGCAGAACCCCAGACTTCATGGACATGAAGGTAAAAACAGCCCTCTCCAAAGCTAAGAACACAGCATCAATGGGACTGGATGGTGTCCCAGGCTGCATCTTACACCAGCCCCAAAAGAAACTACACCCTCACCTACATTCACTGTCCAGACTCAACCTTACCACAGGCTATGTACCCAAAGAATGGAATACAGCAACAGTCATCCAGCTCCACAAAGGTGGTGCCACAACAGAACCTGGAAACTATTGCCCTATAGGCCTACTCAGCCTGGTATGCAAAGCTATAGAACAAATTATCATGGAACCCATAAACAGAGACATTGGGAACCTCCAGACACTGGACTCTACCCAACTTGGCTTTGTTACAGGCAGATCATGCCTCCTAAACCTAGTTGACTTCTTTGAAACAGTTACCAAGGACACAGATGGAGGTGAATGTAGTCCACACAGCCCACCTGGACCTCACTAAGGTCTTTGACACCATTCTCACTCTGGCATCATGGACAAACTTGCCAGCTTGAACATTAACACCTATGTCACAGGATGGGTGGCCAACTGGCTCACAGATCAAACACACATGTTCAGAGTTGTGGGTGCCATGTCTGACTCTAAACCAGTCACAAATGGCATCCCACAGGTCTTGGTTCTGGGACCCCACCTGTTCAGTAGATACTGCTCAGAGGTACAGGCAAGCATGGGAGGAGTATGGCTGAACACGTTTGCAGATGACTGCTAACTGTGGTCCATAATCGACTCTACGGCTGACACAGACATCCTCCAGAAGGGTCTTACAGAGACAGATACCTGGTGTCAAAACAATGCCCTCAAGCAGAATGCCAAAAAATGCATAGTCATCCCCTTTGGATAAAACAAAGTGCACACAAATTACCATAAAGGTGGTAATCCAGTATGTACGGAGAATGTAATTATGGACCTGGGGACCCAGGTAGATAGTAAACTCTCCTTTGATGATCACATTGCCAAAGTGTTTAGAAATTCGTTCTATGTAGCCCACCTAATGTCACCCACTTTGTCTAGTCTGATGATGTCACCATCCTACAAATATACCGGTGGAAAGGAGAACTCCCAGTAATGTGTATAGTGTGTTGTGTTAATGCGTACTTCTCTAGTATAATAAAGCAGTTAGGTAGGTGTTTGAATCCTGCATTTGCCACCTGTATGAGAGAGTGTGTGTGTGTCTCCTTGGAGAGGAGCAACCTTTTTGAAGACTACTGAAACACCTTAAAAGTGGTGTACTCATCTTTGTCAAGTCTGATGATGTCACCATCCTACAAATATACCTGTGGAATGGAGAACTCCCAGTAATGTGTGCAGAGCGTTGTGTTAATGCGTGCTCCTCTAGTATCATAAAGTAGGTAGGGGTTTGAATCCTGCACTTGCCAACTGTATGAGAGTGTGTGTGTCTCCTTGGAGAGGAGCAACCTTTTTGAAGACTACTGAAACACCTTAAAAGTGGTGTACTCATCTTTGTCAAGTCTGATGTCACCATCCTACAAATATACCTGTGGAATGGAGAACTGCCAGTAATGTGTATAGTGCATCATGTTAATGTGTACTCCTCCAGTACCATAAAGTAGTTAGGTAGGGGTTTGAATCCTGCACTTGCCAACTGTATGAGAGTGTGTGTGGTGTGTGTGTGTGTGTGTGTGTGTGTGTGTGTGTGTGTCTCCTTGGAGAGGAGCAACCTTTTTGAAGACTACTGAAACACCTTAAAAGTGGTATACTCATCTTTGTCAAGTCTGATGATATCACCATCCTACAAATATACCTGTGGAATGGAGAACTCCCTGTAATGTGTATAGCATGTCGTGTTAATGCGTACTCCTCTAGTATCATAAAGTAGTTAGGCAGGGGTTTGAATCCTCCACTTGCTAACTGTATGAGAGTGTGTGTCTCCTTGGAGAGGAGCAACCTTTTTGAAGATTACTGAAACACCTTAAAAGTGGTATACTCATATTTGTCAAGTCTGATGATCTCACCATCCTACAAATATACCTGTGGAATGGAGAACTCCCTGTAATGTGTATAGCATGTCGTGTTAATGCGTACTCCTCTAGTATCATAAAGTAGTTAGGTAGGGTTTTGAATCCTGCACTTGCCACCTGTATGAGAGTGTGTGTGTCTCCTTGGAGAGGAGCAACCTTTTTGAAGACTACTGAAACATCTTAAAAGTTGTATACTCATCTTTGTCAAGTCTGATGATGTCACCATCCTACAAATATACCTGTGGAAAGGTGAATTCCCAGTAATGTGTATAGCGCATCGTGTTAATGTGTACTGCTCTAGTATCATAAAGTAGTTAGGTAGGGGTTTGAGTCCTACACTTGGTGACTGTGTGTGTGTGTGTGTGTGTGTGTGTGTGTGTGTGTGTGTGTGTGTGCTTCATGTGTGTGACACTGTTAGTCAATGTGATCTGGGTTTTGCTTTTATTACTGTATGACATATCACAATGACAACAGTATGTGCATTACACATGTCAGGTAGCTGTGTGACAAATACATATACATACATGTGACCTCAATTATTTCATAGGTGGGAACCCTGCTTTCTCCATGAACACATCTGTTATCTTTGCCAGAGTGTGCTGCCGCTTTCCAGACCTTAGGTCACATCTATATGCTTGTGACAAGCCTAGCCAGTGCAGTGATCCCTGGCCTACGTCATCAGTTTCACATACACTCATTACGGTTTCTATTGAATAGTGTGAGTGAGGGTTTATGCCTGAGGTATATTTGAAACCTGTTCAAAAGCAGCAAAGTCTGTCAAAGATGGCTATTTATTATAGGTGTGCAACAACCTTTGTGGATATGTATGCAGACCCCTTATTGCTTATGTGATCCACAGAGGGATTTCCAAAACCATTTGGAAATGTGATTATCAAAGGAGAGATGACATAATACATGGCTCTATGTATACATCGGTACCTGTTCAACATTTTGGGGGCTACTACCTATGTGGTACTCTGGGGATACTATGTTTTGTAAAAGTGGATGACTATGCTTTATTTGGCTTATAGCTTTACAGCATGGGTTTGACACCAGGTATCTGTCTGTATGATACCCTTTTGGAGGATGTGTGTGTCATTTGGAGAATGCATTATAGCCCACAGTATGCATTGCCAAATGTGGCCAGACATATCCCTACTGTATTTGCTTGTACCTAAGAAAGCTATATGCCAAACAGGAGTGGTCACAGGACTGAGTGCAGGTGAATACCACTGGTTACTGGCATAGAATAGTACTTGAAGGCTGCAAATGTTACCATGTGTCCTACATCTGTGTGTCAGTTGTAAAGACATCATTTAACAATTGTTTATGGTCAGGCTGTTGAGGTTATGTATACTACCAGAATGCAAACCAATGACAGATAGTAACAGTATCACCCACGGCACAGTGTCAAACTGTGTCATACACACACGTGTACTCAAGTTCCAAAATGTGTGTAGTACAATGCATACTGGCCACCAATAGAAACTATGGATGTTAACAATGTCTAATACAGGGCATGTCACCCTGCCCATGTGTCCAATATTCATGTACATGCAGACAGTGCACCTCAACCATGTTCACAAATGTTCACCTGCAAATCTGTGCTGCACACATCCCACACTTACTGTCCACTCTCTAACATTTGCTGACAAAACTACACACATCAGCCAAGTGGCACATGGGCAGACAATACACAATTGGAATAAACACTGGCGTAAACAATACTACATTGATAATTATAGCTTTAATGCATCATGCCTGCTCAGCTACACCTTCAAGGATAACATAACACTTTACTGCTGAGAAAATGCTAACATTGCTATTCTGTTATAAAGTCACCCTGTGCATCAGCACCATGTTAGCCTGTTCCTGCATCAATATTACAGATGACAGGAGGTGGCACAGGTTTCATCATATGCACAGGGTGTGTTGTTGGTTTGCCAGAGGCCTACATTGAGCCATACAATCGATGTGTGTGTGAGTGTGTGTGTGAGGGCCAAGAGTACTGTTATGGGTCAATGTGGATGTAATGTGTGCAGGTATGTGTTTGCCCTTGGTGTCTGGTTTATGTGTATGTGTCTGCATGCACACAGTTCCACCATGTGGCTGCCATATACAGGGATTTGTGGGACAGCTACAGACTGTACCTGGCAGGCTTTACAGATCACCATCTCTGGCCATGGATATGGGACCTGTGCCTGGCAGGGGTGCTACAGACAGTATCAGGTACTAATCCAGACTGGGTACTATCCTCAGAGGTTGACATATGTACATTGGATCCAGGTCCCTGCTGGGACTGGCCAGAGCCACGTGCATGTGGTCTTCTAGGACAGTCTATGGACAGCCCACCCCCAACATTGCTGGGGCTGGTACTGGCACTACGGGAGCGGCTATGACTTGATGGACATCCACAATTACTGCCAGCTGATGATGTTGCTGGCATACGTCCACGTCGACGTCTCAACTGTCCTGCACTGTCCTGACACATGGACATGACATTGTGGAGGACATCTAATGTCTCACCCCAACATCTATCAATGACCTCAGTGTAATTATGGATGGCACTTGCTAGGTCATAGATACTATTATTTAAAGAGGTGTTATGAGCCCTCTGTGCCCTTAGTCCCTGTCTAGTGTACCACTCCATATGCGCCTGTGCCTCCATGACAGCCTAGAACATGCGTGTGGTTGTAAGAGTTGTGGCACGTCTGCCAGGGGCATGATGACCAGCAGTGCTCTGACGAGAACCCCTGGACATCTGCCTATGTGGTACCATTCCAGACATCTGGCTATGGCTGCTGTGTCCTGATGCATGTGCCATAGATACTACACTGTCCTGGCCATTTCTGACTGTACACTGTCCCTCTACTAAGGGCATTGGTGATGATGGATGTACAGTATGACTGTGTGCATGAATGGGGTGGAGACTTGTGTACTGTCAATTGGTGGCCCAACAACAGACCCTGACAAACATGTCTGTGCCTCAACACACCTATCCTCATTATCACTATTTGTGTCAGTGACATCAGGTTTCCTGCTGCACTGAAACAGCCCAACCTCAGCACCTGTGAGAGTAAAACAGAAAATGCACTTTAAGACCTCTACATGATGTCTGAACACATGCACACTCCTCACTAAAGCAGACACACACACACACACACACACACACACACACACACACACACACACACACACACACACACACACACACACACATCACCAGCAATCTCAGAACATACTCAATAGCAGTTGATAGTGGGGTACAGTATCACAAACCAAGCAATCATATCACACATGTTAGCATGCAGGACACGTGTTGCTCAACAGCATGCAGTGCGAGTGTAGACAGTCCTTGTTACTAACAGTATACATGGCTTTGATGCATGTGTTTTGTTGTTCGGTGATTGGCCTCCCCCTGGAACGCAATGTATACATGGACACAACATTTCTGTGCAAGTATTAAAAACTCTTTAATGTACTGTGCACCAATACTCACTGGTATACATACCATGGCTGGATGTGTATCTATGTGTCACATAGCTATTCAATTCTGATTAGAGTCTCTATGTCTTTAGCAAATAATTGTGGACAGTTTTAGCTCATGCATGATGTGTATATACACAAGATCAGTGGTGCGTGTGCAACTGATGGAATACCATTGGTCCACACAGCCAATGTACAGTAGTTATGGTGAGTGCAGATCATATTGTGGACATGCCAGTGTCATCCATGACATGGCATGCTAAAACAAAACTGCATATTTAAACATCACACATACCCAATGTGTGTCATATGACCTAGCCACTCAATAGCATTACAAGACATATATGTGTCAGTTGTGCAAATGGTGATTAGTATGCACATTGTTTATAGGTGCATATGTTTGCACACACACAACATTGAGGTGTACAGCAATGAAAGCTATGTGTAGTACTGTGGTTACAATAACTGGATGGGGTGTAGTACCATAAGCTATTATCATCAAGCACCATGTGGTCACTCAAGGCTACAAATGTGTCTCAAACCAGCACCTATCATGCTGTACCAGAACTGCACTACCATGGCTACATTCACCATTTCACAGCCAGTTGTTACATGGGTTTGTAAGGAGGTCAATAAGGAGCATTGCCTAACATGAATGTGTTGTGTGTTGCAGAGTGTTTCACTGCCCCATGATAGGCCTCTACCCCTCAGGTATATTATGTGTGCTGTGTGGATGACATTTGGGATACTGGACTGTGACTTTACAGAGGGTTTGTGAATACTTCATGTGTAGCATGTTAACATGTTCTGTGTATGACATAGTTGTGTATGTTGTGTGCATGCGTATCGACGCTGCCTATCCAATGGTCACTACAGTGTAGCCACATTTGTTTGAGATGGTCTGTGTATTGCATGTGTTTGAGGCAGCTAATCACATTATTGAGATGTGCGTAGTCTTACAGCAAACATACACAGCATGCATTATGCGTAGGTGTGTTACATGTGTACATGGCCTACACCTTAACTATGACATGCACTTTTTATTTGCAATAATAAATGTAGAACACACTCACCAGCATGTGTCCGCTGCCTTGCTGTCACACCAGAGGGACCTACATGGATATGAGACAGTTTGTCAGTGGCAACAACTATGGCATTGCTACTGTGGGTTTGCAGTCTTACAGTAGTACAACAGTTTACATTCACAGGCCTACAGATTATGTTCCAAATGATCAGTATTGCACAACAACAGGCTCCACATCTTCTAACTACACAATACACATCTCACATATGCATGATCTACCAATAGAGGTAACAGTAGTCTACAGATATGCCATGTTACCTGCACGCTCCATGTGTTCTTGTGGGTGGCTCCAACCTCCATCAAGGTAAATGTCTGCTGTTGTTGTTGTTGGGCAGGTGCCACCAGGCTCAGGAGCAGCTCCTTCACTCTGGTGAGGGGGGGATGGATGTTAACCCCACCACCTGTTGCAAGCTGTTGTCTATGGACATCAGAAGCACGCTGCCGGACATGTCTAAGTAAATCACTGCAGTGATGGTGTACCTGCTCATATGTCCGGTTATGCATGCCTATGTCATTTACCCTCTGGACAACATCTTGCCACAGTGCAGTACGCTCATGCTGGTCTTGGCTGGTTCTCGAGAATAGTAGGCTGTAGTGCTGAATCAGACAGCTGATAATAATGTCATCCTTAGCACTACTGTAGCTAGGATTACGATGGTGGGCCACGATCCCTGGAAGACAAAGAAAAAATATGTCTGAGCAAGTCATATGGCACACATAACATTATACAGTACAGATATCACTGAACTGCCATATATAGCAACCTATTAGCTGACTGAGATTAAACACTTTCAATACCACTTATCAGTGCTCACCCCACAACTGCTTGAAAGTGCCTGGCATGCTCTATATAATAAACCATGTTCTGCACAGCAACAAAATAAAATCACTATATAAGACTATACAACAGTACATGGCACACTGTATGCGACACAATGCACCACCTAGCCACTGAAGGTAAAGATCAAGTGAATGCATAAAGAAATATGTCATCCATTGCAATGTTTGTAAAGTTACAATATTACCATTATACCACACAACTTGCTGATGGCAAACCCGTGGCCAAAATATGTGCACAATTGTGAATATAGGTGGCATACTGCTGTAGTAAACTATAAATGTTGCTAGATACACAGTTATATCTTGTAACACACATATGACAGAGGACATGTTACAGGCATACCCACACACACATCAGGCATAATTACAAGACACAAAGGTATGGCAACCCAGATAAGCTTTACGTGTGTACCATACAGTACCGTGTGTCAATACTTACAAAACCTTAAGCCTGAGGAATGTAATCTGTGAGGACTACAAGGACCACACAAAACAGTGGCTCCAAGCAATGTGGACATACACTATACTTTGCTGTTTAGGCATACAGCTTCAAGTAGTACTACAGTTCATACAGGATTTGGATTCAACATCAGTACCAATCAATAAGCATACATGTAGTGCTTTAGCCTCCAATGACACACCCCAGTTAACACCAAGGGACTACATCAGACTGTATGCCATAGTGCTTTATCTGCCTAGCAACAGCATACACAGCTTTTGCTGGGATCAAAGCAAGGACACATAATACCATAACAAAAGCAGTTTCCCAATAAGCCATCCCACAAATACACATCTTTGACACATTCACGAACACATTGACCATCATACTCAGTCAACTTTACATAGAATCTATTGCAACAAATAGATGCGGGTGTGTATGACTATATATGACTCTCTCTCTCTCTATACATATATGTATGCAATTGGAGTACATATACATATACATATAGGCACATATACAGTCCACCTTTCATGGTGAGAATATCAATTATACAAAGGATGTGAAGTATACAGTAATGTAATAATATTTCACAGTCTTGTGAGAAATACATTGAAAGTGTTCTCAGCCCAGGTAGCTTTAGCAGGCTTCACTGACTGCAACATTGCAAACTGAACAAAACACACACAGTGTTTAACCACCACATGTCATATACCAGCACTGTATGCTGTCTTGTTTGTCACACACTAAAACCTACATACAAATATGCACAAAACAACCTTCACCAACATATATATGTCTACCCTTCACAAACAGTTGCAATATGTCCCTTGCTCTATGCACATATACAGATGTTAATATATATGACACATATATATATCTCCGTATGTGTGTGCCATACACACACAAAGTCCACACTGTTGTAAGTCCCTGGACCTCACAGCTGAACTGTTGGGCCTTGCTGCAACATGAACAGGTGTCACATGTGAACACACAGTAAAATTAGAGGGGGTATATATAGCTACAAATGCTAGATTAGCATACTAGCCTGGTACAGTAGTTGCCAATGCTAAGCTAAACTTTAATATGACTATCATGCATGTGTTACTCTGTTACAACCATGTTTATATAAATGTTTGCATTAATCCCCCAAACAGCCATTGTCCACACTACTGTATGGAACACAGATAACATGGATCAGATGTTTGACATTTAATGCTGAGCTACATATTTCACAGTTATGTCCCACTGCACACAGCTACACACTGAATTGTCCATGGCAGTAGTTAAGCAGGACATCTGTGCATAGATACATACTGCTGCCACATATGAATGGTTCACATTATGCAGAGTACTCTTCCAAAACATCTACTACATGCCAGTAAATACATATCTGTTACATACCTTTCTATTGTATGAGTTGGTATTATTTATTTTCCATTTTCCTTTTGCTTTTCACTGTCTCGCTCTCTCTCTCTCTCTGCAATAGAGTGATTGAGTTTGTGGGCAGCAATTACAGCCTGGTTTTATAGGTATTTGCACATGTGCATGTGATGGCCTCTGCATCAATTGGTGGCCACCATTTGCTAATTGCATGCAGCCTGCTGTGTGGTAATTGCAGTAATCACTGTCATAGCAACCCAATGCTATAAATTGCTAACTCAGGTGGGCATAGCCCTTTCAGCTTTCCAAAATGGGGATCATGCTTGTTTGCTATGGATATCGTTGTTTAAGTCAGAAGGTTGGTATAGTTCTTATATCTGAAGCCAGGGGTGTAGCCAGTGATTTGAATGTTGTACTCAGACCTGAATGTTGCTGCTTCCAGTACACACTTGTCAGTGCCGAATTGTACTCACCCCTCCAAATGCTAACACAAGATACATGGGAGTATGTATTCTTTTCTAGTTATACAATTAACTGCCATACAAAAGTAGTTATTGAGATGTATTCTTTTGGCACATGAACTGTCTGTGAACTGCTATACTGTGAATATTAATTTACTCACTTCTGAACAGTTTGTGCTTTTGTAGTGTTGACATTAGCACAGGCTGCTCAAGAAAACTGGACAAATTTCAGTACTGAGTATGCCTACCTACATTCTTGGTAGACCCTGAACACACAGGTATATTGTACATTTGGGTAGAGGTGCAGAAGTACAGAGAGCGTTATGTATTATTTTGTGAATTTTATCTTGCTGGACTTAAAGAGTTGCTGTGTATCTGTTAGTTTATCAAGGCAAGTAGTCTGTCTGTGTAGCTCCCAACTGTGGACCTATCCAGATGGTAGCCAGAGGTTAGCCTGTTATTCTTTGTCTGTGCACCACACCGGTCTTTTCAGCACTGGAACAATGGCATTGTCACAGTTGGTTGCTACCAGTACATGGCTACATCCTTTGGTATTTCAGTGTTGTACTCCTACATAAGGGTATGCTTCTGGAACTCTTTACAAAGCTATTTGCACAGTGTGTAACAGCAGAAAAGCTTATATGCCTGTGTGTTTCTGCCTCTGCCAGGCCTCTCAAGCACTCAGGTACATATTTGAACAGACTCAGGGAAAAGTAGGTAAAAGTGAGGTACACCTTTAAAATATTAGTGCCATTAAGTTGAGACTTTGAGAGGAAAGGACCAGAGTATATGGATTAATGCACCTTTTCTGAAGTAGAAGCAGTGTCTAACTCTTACTTATTGTCATTATTCATTAAGTGTAATTTCCCACCTTTCTGCCTAATGTCATTACTTTTCAGAGGGATTCAGAGGGACACAGCTAAAATTTGTTTCAAAATCAGGGACATCCCTGAAAATTAGTCACAGTTGGGAAGTATAGCCTCTGCCCTAATCAGATATGCCAGTGTTTGTCCTGCTATGATACTCTGTGGGGGTTGTAAAGTGCTGCTGTAACATTATTTCCTGCTAGAATGGCTGGTTCTCTTATCACAGTCATGTAATGCAATTCCACAACAACTGCTGGTAAAGATCCACAGAACAAGATTTGTGTTATGGCATTCTTATTTTTCCTTTACATTCACTCATTCTGATGCATGATATATTTATTTCAGCACCAACTTGTTCTATGTCTACCGTGGCGTAGTGGTACTTCATGCAGTCTAGTGTGTACAAGGTCCGGTGTTTGAGACTGACATAGGTGTTTTATTTTGCTGCTGAGCAGAACAAGGGCCCTGACATACAGAGTGACTAAGGCACTTTTATGCAGTTTTAAGCGGGTTTGCGTGATGCTTAATGCTTAGCTAAGTGCAGACAAGCGCACACAGGTGCACACTTGCGCAAACCTGCTAATTACTGCTTAATAGTGCTTACTCCTGCTAACCCCGTGCTCATTTCTTTGAAAGAAAAGAAAACGGGGAGATAGGAAAGTGGTGAAAAAGGGGCACAAAGAGGGAAAGACAGTACAGAAAACAGCTCGGAATGTGCAGGACGGGTGTAGGGAAGGTCCATAGCTGCCCATTTCTTTAACAGCAACAGCTGTGCATATGCAATAAATTTGGAGGGAAATATGAAACCTTCAACCCCTGTGAGAGGGGTGAGGACAACAAAGTATGTTGTACTGCCAATTAAATATCAGTTTATGTGTCCAGCGGACATGTGTGCAAAATGGGCAGCTATGTATGGGGCATAATTTTTTTTAGGAGCAGATTGACCTTTTTTTTTTTCAAGTGAGAGTGGAATGTGGGGTAGGGGAAGTAGGTATATTTGGGGAGGTAGGTTGGGGAGGTAAACAGACAAGACAAACAAGATGCATACAGGGGCAGAATATGACACATGTGGTGGGTGAACACCATTGATGGGGAAGGATATTTGGAAATAGCAAGCCCATGAGCCCACAGATGGCAACAGTGAAACTGAGATGCCCACCCATGGGCAGTCACCACTGCACCTTCACAACCCAGAGGGTGGCTGTGCTGGGGGCTGCGTAGGAGGGGCAGGCTCACCCGTGAGTCGTGCCACTCATGCCTCAAGCTGGCATAGTGGAAAAGTGACAGAACGCTTGATCTCCCTACGTACCACAGCCCGGACCATTCGGAGAGTGATAGGTGGCCCTCCTCTGCCCACGCTTTCACGGGGGGGATGAGCCCCATCCCCTGCAGCGCTTCCACCCAAAGGTGGCACAGGGCCAATGGAGGAGGAGCTCCCAGGCTGGGCACCAGACCTGCTGGTGCCAGGTGCCATCTCCAGCTGAGGTGGGACAGGTGGGTCCACTGGGACCGGGCTTCCCATACGTTCTATGTTTAGGAGAAGTTAATGAAAATATGGGTTAGGAACAGTCAACAGCATTCCCAATTAGTTATAACAGCATGCAGAAGTATTCCCATTAACCAAGCACACCAGAGTTCCAACAGCTGAACAGCAAGCATGACACATGCATATATACACTTAAATAGGCAAGGACAGGAAATCAAAGAATGTGGCTACCCCCATACCTGCAACTACTAACAAATAATAAAATTCAAGTAAGCACTAACTGAAGAACAGAGTCAAAGCTTCCAGTTCAGTTAATAATCATGCAACACAGTTAAATCAATATAAATACTGTATTATTTGAAAAAAAGTGCAGATAAAGGTACTTAAATTCTCTTATACGGCCTGTTGAATACAGCTAGATCTTAAGCGGCCAAAGCTGAGGTTTTTAAGCAGAAAATATTTCAAACTGTACCACTTAAATAGGCAAGGACAGGAAATCGAAGAGTGTGGCTACCCCCACACCTGCAATTACTAACAAATAATAAAATTCAAGTAAGCACTAACTGAAGAACAGAGTCAAAACTTCCAGTTCAGTTAATAATCATGCGACACAGTTAAATCAATTTAAATACTGTATTATTTGAAAAAAGTGCAGATAAAGGTACTTAAATTCTCTTATACGTCCAGTTGAATACAGCTAGATCTTAGCCCGCCAAAGCTGAGGTTTTTAAGCAGAAAATATTTCAAACTGTACCACTTAAATAGGCAAGGACAGGAAATCAAAGAGTGTGGTTACCCCCACACCTGCAATTACTAACAAATAATAAAATTCAAGCAAGCTCTAACTGAAGAACAGAGTCAAAACTTCCAGTTCAGTTAATAATCATGCAACACAGTTAAATCAATTTAAATACTGTATTATTAGAAAAAAAGTGCAGATAAAGGTACTTAAATTCTTGTATACGTCCAGCTGAATACAGCTAGATGTTAGCAGGCCAAAGCTGAGGTTTTTAAGCAGAAAATATTTCAAACTGTACCACTTAAATAGGCATGGACAGGAAATCAAAGAGTGTGGTGACCCCCACACCTACAATTACTAACAAATAGTAAAATTCAAGTAAGCTCTAACTGACGAACAGAGTCAAAACTTCCAGTTCAGTTAATAATCATGCAAAACAGTTAAATCAATATAAATACTGTATTATTTGAAAATAGTGCAGATAAAGGTACTTAAATTCTCTTATTCGTCCAGTTGAATACAGCTAGATCTTAGCCCGCCAAAGCTGAGGTTTTTAAGCAGAAAATATTTCTAACTGTACCACTTAAATAGGCAAGGACAGGAAATCAAAGAGTGTGGCTACCCCCACACCTGCAATTACTAACAAATAATAAAATTCAAGTAAGCACTAACTGACGAACAGAGTCAAAACTTCCAGTTCAGTTAATAATCATGCAACACAGTTAAATCAATTTAAATACTGTATTATTTGAAAAAAGTGCAGATAAAGGTACTTAAATTCTCTTATACGTCCAGTTGAATACAGCTAGATCTTAGCCGGCCAAAGCTGAGGTTTTTAAGCAGAAAATATTTCAAACTGTACCACTTAAATAGGCAATGACAGGAAATCAAAGAATGTGGCTACCCCCACACCAGCAATTACTAACAAATAATAAAATTCAAGCAAGCACTAACTGAAGAACAGAGTCAAAACTTCCAGTTCAGTTAATAATCATGCAACACAGTTAAACCAATTTAAATACTGTATTATTTGAAAAAAAGTGCAGATAAAGGTACTTAAATTGTCTTATACGTCCATTTGAATACAGCTAGATCTTAGCCGGCCAAAGCTGAGGTTTTTAAGCAGAAAATATTTCAAACTGTACCACTTAAATAGGCAAGGATAGGAAATTGAAGAGTGTGGCTACCCCCACACCTGCAATTACTAACAAATAAAAAAATTCAAGCAATCACTAACTGAAGAACAGAGTCAAAACTTCCAGTTCAGTTAATAATCATGCGACACAGTTAAATCAATTTAAATACTGTATTATTTGAAAAAAGTGCAGATAAAGGTACTTAAATTCTCTTATACGTCCAGTTGAATACAGCTAGATCTTAGCCCGCCAAAGCTGAGGTTTTTAAGCAGCAAATATTTCAAACTGTATCACTTAAATAGGCAAGGACAGGAAATCAAAGAGTGTGGTTACCCCCACACCTGCAATTACTAACAAATATTAAAATTCAAGCAAGCACTAACTGAAGAACAGAGTCAAAACTTCCAGTTCAGTTAATATTCATGCAACACAGTTAAATCAAATTAAATACTATATTATTAGGAAAAAAGTGCAGATAAAGGTACTTAAATTCTTGTATACGTCCAGCTGAATACAGCTAGATGTTAGCAGGCCAAAGCTGAGGTTTTTAAGCAGAAAATATTTCAAACTGTACCAGTTAAATAGGCATGGACAGGAAATCAAAGAGTGTGGCTACCCCCACACCTGCAATTACTAACAAATAGTAAAATTCAAGAAAGCTCTAACTGACGAACAGAGTCAAAACTTCCATTTCAGCTAATAATCATGCGACACAGTTAAATCAATTTAAATACTGTATTATTTGAAAAAAGTGCAGATAAAGGTACTTAAATTCTCTTATACATCCAGTTGAATACAGCTAGATCTTAACCGGCCAAAGCTGAGGTTTTTAAGCAGAAAATATTTCAAACTGTACCACTTAAATAGGCATGGACAGGAAATCAAAGAGTGTGGCTACCCCCACACCTGCAATTACTAACAAATAGTAAAATTCAAGTAAGCTCTAACTGACGAACAGAGTCAAAACTTCCAGTTCAACTAATAATCATGCAACACAGTTAAATCAATTTAAATACTGTATTATTTGAAAAAAAGTGCAGATAAATGTACTTAAATTCTCTTATACGTCCAGTTGAATACAGCTAATTCTTAGCAAGCCAAAGCTGAGGTTTTTAAGCAGAAAATATTTCAAACTGTACCACTTAAATAGGCAAAGACAGGAAATCAAAGAATGTGGCTACCCCCACACCTGCAATTACTAACAAATAATAAAATTCAAGTAAGCACTAACTGAAGAACAGAGTCAAAACTTCCAGTTCAGTTAATAATCATGCAACACAGTTAAATCAATTTAAATACTGTATTATTTAAAAAAATGTGCAGATAAAGGTACTTAATTTCTTTTATATGTCCAGTTGAATACAGCTAGATCTTAGCCGGCCAAAGCTGAGGTTTTTAAGCAGAAAATATTTCAAACTGTACCACTTAAATAGGCAAGGACAGGAAATCAAAGAATGTGGCTACCCCCACATCTGCAATTACTGACAAAGAATAAAATTCAAGTAAGCACTAACTGAAGAACAGAGTCCAAACTTCCAGTTCAGTTAATAATCATGCAACACAGTTAAACTAATTTAAATACTGTATTATTTGAAAAAAAGTGCAGATAAAGGTTCTTAAATTCTCTTATACGGCCTGTTGAATACAGCTAGATCTTAAGCGGCCAAAGCTGAGGTTTTTAAGCAGAAAATATTTCAAACTGTACCACTTAAATAGGCAAGGATAGGAAATCGAAGAGTGTGGCTACCCCCACACCTGCAATTACTAACAAATAAAAAAATTCAAGCAATCACTAACTGAAGAACAGAGTCAAAACTTCCAGTTCAGTTAATAATCATGCAACACAGTTAAATCAATTTAAATACTGTATTATTTGAAAAAAGTGCAGATAAAGGTATTTAAATTCTCTTATACGTCCAGTTGAATACAGCCAGATCTTAGCCCGCCAAAGCTGAGGTTTTTAAACAGCAAATATTTCAAACTGTACCACTTAAATAGGCAAGGACAGGAAATCAAAGAGTGTGGTTACCCCCACACCTGCAATTACTAACAAATAATAAAATTCAAGCAAACACTGACTGAAGAACAGAGTCAAAACTTCCAGTTCAGTTAATATTCATGCAACACAGTTAAATCAATTTAAATACTGTATTATTAGGAAAAAAGTGCAGATAAAGGTACTTAAATTCTTGTATACATCCAGCTGAATACAGCTAGATGTTAGCAGGCCAAAGCTGAGGTTTTTAAGCAGAAAATATTTCAAACTGTACCACTTAAATAGGCAAGGACAGGAAATCAAAGAGTGTGGCTACCCCCACACCTGCAATTACTAACAAATAATAAAATTCAAGTAAGCTCTAACTGACGAACAGAGTCAAAACTTCCAGTTCAGCTAATAGTCATGCAACACAGTTAAATCAATTTAAATACTGTATTATTTGAAAAAAGTGCAGATAAATGTACTTAAATTCTCTTATAAGTCCAGTTGAATACAGCTAATACTTAGCCAGCCAAAGCTGAGGTTTTTAAGCAGAAAATATTTCAAACTGTACCACTTAAATAGGCAAAGACAGGAAATCAAAGAATGTGGCTACCCCCACACCTGCAATTACTAACAAATAATAAAATTCAAGTAAGCACTAACTGAAGAACAGAGTCAAAACTTCCAGTTCAGTTAATAATCATGCAACACAGTTAAATCAATTTAAATACTGTATTATTTAAAAAATGTGCAGATAAAGGTACTTAATTTCTTTTATATGTCCAGTTGAATACAGCTAGATCTTAGCCGGCCAAAGCTGAGGTTTTTAAGCAGAAAATATTTCAAACTGTACCACTTAAATAGGCAAGGACAGGAAATCAAAGAATGTGGCTACCCCCACACCTGCAATTACTAACAAATAATAAAATTCAAGTAAGCACTAACTGAAGAACAGAGTCAAAACTTCCAGTTCAGTTAATAATCATGAAACACAGTTAAATCAAATTAAATACTGTATTATTTGAAAAAAGTGCAGATAAAGGTACTTAAATTAACTTATACTTCCTGTTGAATACAGCTAGATCTTAGCCGGCCAAAGTTGAGGTTTTTAAGCAGAAACTATTTCAAACTGTACCACTTAAATAGGCAAGGACAGGAAATCGAAGAGTGTGGCTACCCCCACACCTGCAATTACTGACAAATAATAAAATTCAAGTAAGCACTAACTGACGAACAGAGTCAAAACTTCCAGTTCAGTTAATAATCATGCAACACAGTTAAATCAATTTAAATACTGCATTATTAGAAAAAAAGTGCAGATAACGGTACTTAAATTCTCGTATACGTCCAGTTGAATACAGCTAGATCTTAGCCGGCCAAAGCTGAGGTTTTTTAGCATAAATTATTTCAAACTGTACCACTTAAATAGGCAAGGACAGGAAATCAAAGAATGTGGCTACCCCCATGCCTGCAGTTACTAACAAATAATAAAATTCGAGTAAGCACTAACTGAAGAACAGAGTCAAAACTTCCAGTTCAGTTAATAATCATGCAACACAGTTAAATCAATATAAATACTGTATTATTTGAAAAAAGTGCAGATAGAGGTACTTAAATTCTATTATACGTCCTGTTGAATACAGCTAGATCTTAGCCGGCCAAAGCTGAGGTTTTTAAGCAGAAAATATTTCAAACTGTACCACTTAAATAGGCAAGGACAGGAAATCAAAGA